>NW_016157132.1:303853-303923 GCF_001687245.7 Rhagoletis zephyria | reverse complement strand
AGATATACACTTGTAACCATAAGTGGGCGTGGCTACGCCCATTTTCCAAATTAATTTAAATATTCTTATT
>NW_016157132.1:235192-303828 GCF_001687245.7 Rhagoletis zephyria | reverse complement strand
AGAAGCGTTGTGCGGCAAGCGGCCCACAGAGTGGAGCATGTACTTTTTATGACAAATCAACGAGAACAGTCAGTGAAATAAATGTAATGGTATATATTTAAATTCCGAGATGAAAAATTAAAGAAAAATAGTATCTTCGGATAAAAGCTTATCTTTAACCTTTAAATTTACTGTCATAAATAAGAGGTTTTTAATATTTTTAATTTATTTACCTGAAAAAAAAGTTGCAATTAGCTTTTTAAAAAGTTTAAGGCAGTTTTTTTTGCTATACTTGTCTGAAGAAATCTATTTATATGGCCGAAAGAACTGAAAAATACATTAACAAATTTTTTTTACAGTTCAGACATTTTCCGATATGCCAAATTTGATGCAATTCAGCAGAGCTCCTTTAAACAAACTGAACTGCATCAAAATTGTCGTATTGAAAAATTGCTGACTAATTGCTTTTGATAATTAGGAAGACATCAGAAATATAATTTTTTAGACCATTTTCAGAGTCACAGTGAATAAAAAATCACCCCGACCTTACAAATGACTTTCAAAAGTAAGATTTTTAAGTTTTTCCCTTTAATTTATCTGAAAAGAGAATGTACTAAAAAACTTTAAAAAACTGAAATGCGTTCTTCTGTTTGTCTGATCATCGAAATGGATTCCTCGACAAAATAAAAAAGTAAAAATATATGTTTAAAATTAAAAAAAAAAATTGCATTGCATACTATTTTCAGGTCAAAAAAGGAAAACTATTGAAACCCCAACTATTGTAAAAGACTAGGTATGTTCCGAACGCTGCATTTCGAAAGCTTTAAAACACTGTTCAAGTTATTTTTCTAGACGGTCTCTCTCTGTATTAGATTTTGTCATTAAAAAGCTAGTTTTACACACTGTGCACAGCACACTGAGATCGTTTTTTGAAGTTTGGTGAACATACATATGTATCTTCAAAGAAATTGAACGGGATACTCAGCAGATGGGGTTTTCACTTGGATTACTTTTTAAAGAAGCCAACTAAATCTTTTAGCATAGCAATGACCGACCATTAGTCAATTGTCCAACTTCGCATCACTTCTAAACTAATTTAAAGATAGTTTAAGTCTATAGTGCCCTATTAGTATGCCAAGCTTTACTTTAGGGAGGCTGTTTAGATGTTGGAATCTGTTCATATTGTACTCTTCAAATATCTGGCACAATCTCTGAGCTAGGTCAGCCACTGGTATTGCAGGGAAATATTTCCACGAAATCCCCACAGTTGTATCATCTTTATTCGACATCATTCACTTGTCCAAATGGACGGCGGCAATGGGATCCAGATTTAATGGGTTTTTGTTTGCTGAGAGGGAGAGAGCTGTGGGTTTTTTTTTACCAGATAAACTTATGTATATACAAATATGCGTAGGCATACATCGAGAGATTTTAGACGTTCATAGAATTCAGTGCAATTGGAACAAAAAATTAGTTGAAGTACCCTCTTAGTTTTCATAATATTAATTAAGTTCTGAAGTAAAATCAAATGCGGAAACGGAATACCCAGGAGTCATCTCAAATTTCGCTGATGTGTGGTTGGGTAGTCAACTTCTCCTGAATGCTATTGCACGAACCAAGAACTTAACCTGGCTCCTACCGAGTGTTATTTATTACGCATAACTTGTTTATGGCGGCCATCGTTCGTATCACCACTTATTTAAAAGAATTCATAAAGATATTAAAAGGAGCAAATCAAAAGAATGCCATACTCCATTTATTATTTATGTATGTATGTTTAACGCACCTCAGACCAATGTCCTTAACCGAACTTATCGCACTTGCAAAAATAAGTTGTGAACACTATTGCTTTCCTACCGCCTCAAAATGCAGTCAAGTGGCAAAATCCCAAGTCTGAACTACTCATATCATTCGCGTGGAAAAAACTTTCGACTTGCTAAAATTTATGCATAATAGAAATTTTATGACTTCGAAATTTGTTTGGCTTGTGCAATTAAAAAAAAAAAATACTTCCGTTGTACAACAAAGTGCAGGAAGTTCAAGCGGAAACTGCTAGTAAAGTGCCATAAAACTTGTTAGGCAAGTAAATAAATCAATTTGTCATAATCAGCAGAGAGTAGAAATCGTGTCAGTGCGTAGCAGCCAACAACGTCGCCGCTGCTGCTATTTCGGTGAATAAAGGATTATTTTTTGTTGGCAAAATTACAAACGCAACAAGGAACACCTGAATGTAAAGGAAATAAACAAAAACACCATGTTGATTGGTGAACAAAACATGATCTACGGAATACTTAGAGTAAAACTTGGCATCTATTAGCGGAAAGGGCTTTCGGTAAAAGTGGCGATGACACAAATTCAGCTATAAAGTATAGAAAGTTAATATGGGGTCATTCATATATTACGGTATCAAAATTAATGCGTATTGAAATACAAATTTATAATAAAATATGAATTTTAGTTGTGGGAAAAGAAAATGTCTATCTTTTGTGGTCACAGTTAATATAGACAACGAATTTTGTTGAAGCCATGGGTAATGGAAATGGAAATAGAAAATATAGTTTGAACTCCTACAACGTCTTGTATACCAAAGTGGATATTTTTTAAGCCTAACCTAGCACTTACTAAAGAGCTTTGGTATTTTTTTACATATATAATAAATTCAGGTCGAACATTCTATATTAAGATCAGCATATAATCGACTGAGTGGAAGATCGCCCTTTCTCAGCTGCCGCTACGAACGCGCCCTATCTCGATATAGATTCAATACATCGGTAACTGAGATATGACGTTCATGAACCATTTCCTGAGAAAGGCCATTCTTCGAATAAATTCTGAAAGTGCGTTTTCGACCATTTTCTGACATAGGGGATCTTCCAATCCGCCGTCGTTATCATCTTGAGGAAATAATTTTCTTTCTAATATGAACAAGTAAGAAAGTCTAAGTTCGGGCGGAGCCGAACATTAAATACCCGGCGCAAGTATTAAATATATGTTTTCCAGCTTTCCGAAAGCTAGCGCTACATGATAAGCCGGGGTGTATAAATTTTAAGTAAACTAGCGTCCTTAAATTTCAAAATATTGAAATTTCAAGCATTTCTGAAATTTTCCGTTATATGAAAAGCGGCCGTAATTTTAGTCCGATTTCAACAATTTTCAATGGTTTGCTTTTATGTGGCAAGCACAATAACCATACCGAGTTTGGTACAAATTGCTAGAACGGTTAGCGAGATACATATATATATCCATAAGTGGGCGGTGCCACGCCCATTTTCCAAAAATTTATCATAAGCGTATTTCCTGGTAAAGAATTGATGCAACCATCAATTCTGAATAAATTAGCTTTAATATTTACTGATTTATCGAGGATTTCGTATTTCTCGAAATTACCGTTATATACTAAACGTTACTAAAATATCGCAGTTTTTGTATTTCTGAAAATTACCGTTATATGGGAGGTAGGCATGGTTATTGTCCGATTTTCTGAAAATTACCGTTATATGGGAGGTAGGCATGGTTATTGTCCGATTTAGCCCATTTTCAATATCATCCGTCCTACGCCCGAATGAAGTGCACGTACCAAGTTTCGATAAGATATCTTAATTTTTACTCGAGTTATCGTGTGTACAGACGGACGGACGGACAGACAGTCACCGCTTAATCGATTTCTCTTTTCATTCTGATCATTTATGTATACATTTGTCTATATCTATCTCGATTCGTTTTGCCAGGTACAAACAACCGTTATGTAAACAAAGTTATAATACCCTTGTGCACAAGTGCGCTCGGGTATAAAAATCGCAGCAGAACAAACTGATGCATAAAGTTTAATTGCTAAATGCTCAAGGTGACCTATGCTGAATTGACGTTGAACTTTGGCTGAGATTTTGAACGAATATTACCCCACCGGGGGACGTAGAAAAGGTTCTCATATACATGCAATACATGACAAATGTTACATGTGTGCGATAAGGCACCTTAATCATAGTAAATCTATTTGTTTTTTTTAATATAAGTTACTTAAGCGCCTCGCAGAAAATACTTGCTCAAAGCCCTTTGGCGAAAGGCTCAATATAAAGGGATTCTAAGAAGCTACAAAGCCTTATCTGGTTCAACGAGCCTCTAAACGAGCTTGCACTCGTGGGACAAATGGCGACGAAAGCAATACTTTTCTCTTCAAAGAGAGCACTAGTACCACTGAGCTCTCCTACGGGCTGGCGCTTTTCATAAAGTCCGGTCGCGAATGGTAGGTTTTGGATACTAGTGACAACAGAAGCTTTATAGCTGTACGGGTTTAGGGCAATCTACATGTACGAAATAGTAACATTGATAAACTAAGTAAGGTTGTTGCCTACGTAGCCTAACGTAATAATTTTATTCAGGAGAATAAAACACTGATATATGTACATGTCCATATATCATATATATGTATGTATAAATTCCTTCAAGCCCTCGTCGAAATCACAGCTCCTTGTATGTAATCCGCCCAACTAATCTAGTTGCAAGCTATTCAAGCAAACTAATTAGGAAACTTTCAATAGTTAAGTCGTTTCCTAGTTACTTTCATGCCCATATTCGTAACTATATACATACATACGTACAATGTACATAAATACATACATACATACCGATTTTGGTAATTTTCGAAACTCTTTTAAGTAACTTTCGATGCCCTCCGTTAGTATTTGCGGATCCAAATCGGCCCATAATGTCTTGGACCAAACTTCTCTTCCAGTCTTATAGGCGTTGTACAGCTTGTACACCTGCAAGTAGAAAGGCAAAGTTCAGTGAGTGGAGATTGAATAAAAGTTTGCAAAAGTGTAAAGTGAATAAACAAATTAAGGAAACTATTGTGCTGAAGTAGCTATGTCTATGTAGGAGCACAATTGTAGGTGCTCTGCCACCACAACCCACAACTCTCTCCTACCGGTCGTACTGCACTGCAAATTGGCACAAAACAAATTAATTAAAAAATTAAATTGTTTGCCGTTGATTGGCCTCTGTGTGCCACCTGTGTACAAGTACTAAATAGACAGCAGCCAGCTGCCGGGAGAACTGCGTACTGTTGAGCTGCGTGAAAGTTAGATTGACTGTTTGAGCGATGCGCTGACTTACCAATATCATGCCTTCGTAGTCGGACTTGATTCTTGAGAAGTCATTGTAATCGGCCATTGGCATATCGAAAAGTTTCTCCGCATTGGCTGCATAGGCACAGATGAAGAAAGAGGAAGTACAGCAATGACGATGGCAAAGGTAAAAGCAGCAAACGAGCCCGAAGCAAGACGAGATCGCAATCCAATTGTCCAGTGCAATCAGTGCAGGTCCATTGGGAGTGAGAAAAAGAGAAAACTTTATTAACAAAATAATAACTAATGCAAAACAAACTCAGGCAGCAATGCGAGTGGATGAACGGAGCATAGACATCCGTAACGCACAGCTATGTATTTGCGCAATAGCGAAAATAGTTACATAATTGAACAAATAAAAAAAAATGAGAAAATCTCATGAATTCGCGAAATTTGCTCAATGGCAAACCTCAAATACCCAAGCGCCACTATACTTACACAATTCAATGCGCCGCTCTTCGTACGAATTCAATTTGGCGCCGTAAACGTCCATCAGCTTGCTGCCTTTATCCAGGTCTGAACCCACTGAGCCGGGCCCGTTCTCTTCAAAGTCCTTGATGAATGCCTCCAGCTAGCGGAGGTGAATATTAAAAGCGGCCAAATTGGTGCACAAATGCAAATGAGTTGTGTAAAAAGGTGAATTAGTTAGTGAGTTGGCGTAAAAACAAATACGAATTAATCAAAATCCTAAAATGAACTGCAGCAATGCAAATAATTGTCAAACGGATAACTATTTGCATTCGTGGCTATTGTTTGCATTGCTGCTCGCTATTGTTGCAAGTTAGAACTACGAGATGACTTGGTAGGTAAGAAATTGGAATTGGAGAAAATATAGGTTGGCTTTTGTATGCGAGAATTTTTTTTTATGCAATTTCAAAAAGTACATACACATGTATGTATGTAAATTAATGAACTTTTAATCTATTACAGTCAGATTACAGTCGAAAACCGGTCAACTGACCATAGTGGTCTTAGTCACCCAAGCCGAGCAACCATTTTAGCGGCCCATGCCATGCCATTTCATTTTTAGGTTTAACTGATCCAATCTCTCCTTTATCGGGAATTGTCGATAGCACACAGATCTGGTGATTTCATTAGTCAAGCTATAGCAGCAAAACTTTGAACTGAAAGCAATTTCTAAGCCGGTACTGGCAATGTATCGGTTTATTATCCTGCAGATATTGTTTGTTAAAGACATCAATATATGGAAACGTTTTGACTGTTTTTTTTTTATACATTTAAATATTTTGTTTATAAAAATTGAGTGTATTATTTAACAAAAGGCCTATATATCCAAGCAGGAGCTATGTTACCATTCCAAATGAATTTAAACAAACTACTGTAAACTGTTTTAAAGAAAACTTTGCTTTACTAAACTATAAAGTAAAGAAAAATTCCATGCGAATCAGAAGGATTCTATCTACATATAGTATATCGAAATATTTCATATTAATTTTGCACTATTGTATTTTCGGTGCCTTTTTTGGACTAAGCGGATCTGCCTTTCATTGCATGCAAGCGAGAAAAATTCACACAAGTACCCTAATTCTTCTCAAAACGATGCATTTTTAATTTCTCTTGCTTCCTATGTACATATGTATATATATCCAAAATATGAGTTTTCATAAAAGTAAATATGAATTGCTCATAATAACGCCACTTTTGAGCTAGCGATGTAATATTACTCGTAAGTGCCTCGCTAAAAATTATTGTTTGAGTTTTTTTGTAGTAAATTTACACTTTAAATTTAAATTTACAGTAAATGTGTCTTCAAGTGTTCAACTTTCTTCAACTTTCTTTGTCGTTTGATTTGGTTGTGCACTTCACAGATGCTTTTTCTTAATTAAGAAAAACCAAAAACAGAAAAAAATTATGTATCGCGCTGACGGCTTCGTACTGCTGGAAGCCAACATATAACAGCAAGCACCTCTGCTCGTTCAGCCGCCGCCATACATACGAATTTGTTCTCAAATATTCAACTTGAATCACATTTCTTACAATCGGCTTATTGACCATGAAAAAATCAAACCATAACTTGGTTGAAAAAACCATTGTGCTTTTCGCTCAGTGTACATATATATGTACATTCATATCGTCACCTTAATTCACAAGGGCTTTAACCAACACTTTTTTTCAAAATGCCGTATTTTACAGATTTTGGTAGGATATATTAAAATACACCTTCGTTAAAAGTTTTAAAGTGTTAGTATGAAAAACAACGGAGTTACATGGTACTATTTACAAAGGCCTACCTGTTTTTTAATATTATTTTTAAAATAAAAAAAATTTCCTCACTCTTAAGTGCAGAAGAGCACACAAACGAAATATTGGGGAATTTGTAGTAGGTACGATTACTATTTTTGGTCCCAGCTTATATGGAGACGCCCAACTGTGGGGCGCTCCGTCGCTGATTGGATGAACCATTAGGCCTAGGATAGGTCAGAAGCTCGGGTATGGAAAGTTCCATAGTTTAGCTCCGAGATAAAGTTGTCTATTGTGAGTGCCAAGAGAAATCGAATTCACCTAATAAATTTTCTTTACAAGTAGAAAAGAAGGAATAATGAAAGTATTAACCCGCTTAACCACTTACGCGTCCGCGAGACTCGTGAAAAATAGTGATCACAAGTGATAAATTGATCATCGCATAAAAAAATTATCAGCCTTATTTATCGGAATTTCACAGCCATATTTGACCATCTCATCAGCTGTTTAATTAAGCAAACGGCATTTTTGAATGTGAAATAATACTAAAATTCAACTAATTTCCAACAAAGGTTGGAAATAAAACAAATTTTTACCCTAATTCCCAATGCTTATTTCTAATATTTTACTGACGGAAGCACGTATGTTAAAGTATGTATATAGAATTGTGCCTACTCTTCAGACATCTAAATTTGAACGTATATTTGGTACAACAGGTGGGTGGCTATAATACCATACCCAATAAAAGTATAATGGCTATATTTCCATTTGCGATTGAAAATAAAACCGTAATTTCTATATGGCTTTAATTCCAACTTGAAATGGAAATAAAGCCATTATAGTTTTATTGGGATTTTGAAAATTTTTGTTTAGATAACAATAAAATAATATTTACAACAAAGAAACAAATTAAATAACATTATTAAAAAAATGAGGTACGTATAATTTGTTATCAAAATAACGCAGACTTTAATGAAAAGTAAAATGACAGTAATAAAATTTATACCATAGATGAAAAACAAATTTATAAGAAACAATATTTATAAAAAACGAACTGATTTGATTTTAGTGTTTCTTCACATAATTACCCGATACTTTTATATGTATATGAAAAAAATATCCGATTTCTTGGACATTAAAAAGCAGTTTCCGCAGTGAACTAGTGTCAGTTATTGCATTGTTCGTTTTTCTAAGCAGTTATAATGCTACCAGTGCGTAATTGGGAAAGTAGGGGAGGGGTCGCGAGTGCGACGTCGAACGCGGCGCGGTGCCGGGTAGCGGAAGGTGGCGCGCGAACGCTGACCGCCACGACATTGGGCACTTAAAAAATTTTATACTTACATATGTATATAAAATTATACACATACATATACTTTTTTTCTTTTCGCACATATCCGTCCATTTAATTTAATTTTTTCTCAATTGTAATATTTTAAAGTTGATATTATTGCTCAACCAGAAATGAAATAAAGCAAATGTGTCTTATTACACTTGCAATTGGGAAATAACAAAAATTTTCCTTATTGCCCATTGCCTTATTGCACTCTTCCTTTTCTTGTATTGACGTCTCAAAGCGTCGTAATGTAGTCAATGCTGACGGCCAAGTCAGATTTGATTCCCTTAAGCCGATCTAAGCGATTATCATCGCGTTCCCGAAATTGGTTGGCTTCTTTAAGCCGCCGTACCGTAGGCGGTGAACGACCATGATTTGCCACTTTGACTATACTAAGGCCCCATGGGTTACAATGGACCTTCTGCAGGGTCAGCAAGCCGCTAGTCCTTTCTCTACACTCTCCATCACATTCCGTTTCCTATTCAGGTTGAAGTCAAGAATGATCCCTGAGAATTCCACTTCGGTCATTCGCGATACTTCTCGAAATATTAACTAAGGTACGAGCATATTGAAAAACTGGGAGCTATTTATCGTATTACGCATGTTTGGATTCACAATAATAAATCTATTTTAAAGCGCTACTTTTATTTAAAAAAATGCCAACAATCAACTTCAGGTAGGCGCGCTGTTATCATTTAAAATTCACACACACACTTGCACATTTTGTAAGGATATGCGGTGTTAACTTTTTTATGTGGGACAACTAATCCAAGTTGTTGCAACGATAAATTCTAAATTTGATGGCATACAACGAGCCACAGTGGCTATATCCTCCACCGTTCACGTAAAAGCGGTTTGGAAAGAAGCCATAACAACAGCAACAGCCAACGGCTTATTGTCGCTTTTAATTCGTATAATAAACACTTCAATTTAATTCGTTTTCTTGGTTTGTTGCCATTGCCGTGCAGGCAAATGATGATGAGGATGATAAAGAAGAAGAAGAAGAAGCAGCGGAAGTTGCGCAACGACAGAGGAATAAGAGGTGCCCGGATGCGCATACGAAACGAATGAAGCAGAAAAATTGCATAGCGGTAGACAAAAGTGACGAAGTGAAAACGTAAAACGCATAATGGCTACGGACGGGGGAAGGCAGAGACGCGAATACTGATAGCAGCGACAAGACAGCGTGATGTCGATATACGGACGTGCAGCAAATGAGAGCGACAGGATGCAAGCAGCAAGAAAATGCGGTCGCTATGCTGGAGTGGCTGCGTGACTGCGAGACGCGTTACAGGGTGGGCAGGCTATGCTTGGTGGAATACGGGCTATTGTAGTCGCGCGCCATGAAGTGCTTACTGCTATATAACGGACAATAAAAGTGCCAGCTGCAGTCGCAGTAGTGGTAGCCCTGCAGTAAAATTTAGAGACAGTCAGTATATCAGAAGTATCTCTGAACTAGTGCAACACGGATGCTGAGCAGGACAGTTGAAACTTGCGGTGTAAATGTGCAAATGTTGCGTGCAGCTTATAAATGGAATCTATAACAGAAAAGAAAAAACTAAAAAAAATATCAAAAAATTGAATCTTAAAAACGGTTTCATTACATTTATAAAAAAATGTCAAAAACGGAACCAGTTAAAAACTGGTTGCAGAGTAATGCACTGGGCGACAATTGCCACCGCCAATGACATCGCCGTGTGAAACTAGACAGTTGAAAGCATTGCTTGGGTATTGAGCTAGAACCAGTACTGTAGGCTAAAGGTCTAGTTCTACGCTAGTTCTGAGCTAGTCAGATATACTGCAAGGAGTGTATACATACATACATACATACCTAGTATGCGTGCATGCGTGTGCCCGGACGTCTGTCAGCAGGCGGCATTATCGAGTAGCGCTAGGCAGACATGCTGCATGTATGCATGTGCATTATACATATATGTATATAAATATCTGTCTGCGTTTACATACATACAGACATATAGATACATACATACATATGTATGTGGTTAAGTTACAAAGAAGTCCGCTGGCGTTCCCTGAATATTCGCTAAAATGATGGCGGTAGAGAAAATCCAATTAAATTCGCATTGAAAACGGAAGTAATAATGGAATGACGAAAACAACAGGGAAGATGTGCAAATGAAATAAATGAAACTGCGAATGCAAGCGCAAGCGGACGAGGCATATGTATCTATCTACTACAGATATGAGGACACATTATGGAAAAAATATATATTGTAGCGGCTACAGCCTTTCGGATCGACCATATTGGATTAAAAGATATCAGGTGGGCTAAAAAAAAAAATAAAAAAGCTTAAACATTTAAAATTTGGTAGTTACGAGTACCACGCAAACTGCTACTGCGCTACATATGCCTTCCCATGCGTGGTACTCGTATATGTTTATGCCCAGTAGAAATGGATTGTGTGCCTTAATGAAGTATGCATGCTGTATGAGTGAAAAAGTGTGAACAATTCATGAGCGGCTATGAATTTCCAGAAATAAAGTCAAATTCTAGCGAAATGTAAGTGAACGTACTTTGTTGTTGTTTTAAGTACATTTCTATATAAATTTGACTACTATACGGCATCACAAAATGTTTGTAATATTTTCAGTCTTGTGCAAAATTTTTAACAGACGTTACAAAAAATGCTAATACGGAAAACAAAATTTTCTTATATGAATCTCTTTCAAAAAAATTGCATAATTAGCCTGAAAATTTGGTGGTCTCATACATTGTGTTTTTTCCAACTAACTGCCATTTAAATGTACGAACACGAGTTTGTCGCAGCTCCTAAGTGCGACCAACTTTCGGGCAACTGAGTCATGACCGCTGAGTTCTCTAAGCCCGCTAGAATCGACTTTACTGTTGGCAAGGACAGGTTATTAGAGTTTTAATAGCAAAATAATATATTTGTCTAAATAGGTTTTGTGGATGTAATAACTAACTAAATCCAGAACTTGTATGAAAATGTCAGTTTATAAAGCTCTTTAAACATATTATTAGATTTTTTATTAATAAGGCCCTAAATAAAACTAATTTTTATATTCTTTCATACACTGTAGGAATGCTAAAATTATACAAAAACGGCGATACACGTAAGTTTACTTTTGGGTCGTAGATTGCGTNGGTGTCCCTCAGTAACGATTTGAAAAAAATCCCTCTCAGAGTCAGTTTATGATTCATTAACAGCATTTAATGTACATTAAAGTTAAGTAAACAAAAACCTTCACTTAACTTTTTAACGAATGATTTTGAACGTAACAGTGGCAATGGCCCAGTAAGCAGAGCACTTTCGTGTCATTCAAGAGATCCGAGTTCAATGCTCGGAAACATTTTTTTTTAATAAAATTTTTTTAAGTTTTATTGCTTAAAAGTTCATATTTTTTATTTTATTTAACGTTTGGAAACTTTTTTGACTCATCATTTTTTCTTTTAGTTTCTGTTTCTCAAATTTTTAGTTTTTCCTGTTATAAAAAAATATTTTTTCATTTCTTTTAGTTTTTAGAAAACTTATTGCTAAACGATAAATCGATGGCTGAGTGGAAGATCGAACTATCTCGGCAGCCAGTTCAAAAACGCCCTATCTCAGAAAACTTTTCAAGAACGCCCTACTTCAAAATTTGATTGAAAAACGCCCTATTTCGGAATTTTATTGAAAAGCACCCTAAGAATTTGGTTGAATTACGCCCTATCTCAGAATTTGGTTCAAAACCGCCCTATCTCAAACGAAAATACATTGAAAATAAGCTGAAATAGGGCAATTTTGAATCGGCAGCTGAGATAGGGCGTTCTTCAACTAAACTCCGAGATAGGGCGTTTTTCAATCAAATTCTGCAGTAGGGCGTACTTGAAAAATTTTCTGAGATAGAGCATTGTTCAAAAATTTTCTGAGATAGGGGGTTTTCGAACTGGCTGCCGAGATAGGTCGATTTTCCACTCAGCCATCGAAATATAATAACACTATTAGCATATCTTTCAATTACTCATTCCAAATACAGAAAAGAGCTTTCAAGATAGTTGTCTCTCGAAAGACTGAGGTGAGTTCAAAGACAGATGCCAAAATTGGCCTGTTATTGGTCTTGTTTGCCTTTCAGCAAACAGTTTCTAAAAATTTAATTTAATTTTTAAAAAATTGTTTCCTTTTTCAAGCAACAAAATCTATAAATCAAAAGAAAATTAGATCAAAAAAGCAAAAAAATTCAATAAGGACAGTTTATAAAAATTGAACAAGAAAAAAAATAAATAAAAAAAGGAAAAAAATGTTCTTACCCTGGCACTCGAACTCGGATCTCTCGAATGGCACGCAGTGCCCTGCTCACTCAGCCATTGCGTATGTTGAGCCAGTGCGCGCAAAATGATATAAATACTTATTTTTATATTTTATTTCAAACTGAACGAAAAAAGTGAGTGATGCCACAAAAATAAAGGGCCGCAACAGGGGCCATACTTAAATTTAGTATTTCATAATTTTTAACTCTGAGAGGAAACATTAATTAACAGATTTAACGATCATTAGGTAAGTGCCCGTTTGAGCTAATTTAAGAAACGTTTCTGAGTGCGGCTGTAAGGTAATTTTCCCAAAATAATTTAATTAATAATAATGTGTGTAATGTCTCCGAATTTATATTCATAGTTGTGAATGCTTGTCAGAATGGCTTATATCAAATTGTTTTTATAAGACTTATGTGTACCTGTCAATTACAATTACAAAAGGAGCATAAATGAACTTAACACAACATTCATATTGAGCCTTAAATTGCAAAGTTATGTTAATTAATTAATAAAAACACTAAAGGGGATTTGTGTGGCGTAACTGGAATGTTATTTGAGGCGAAGAACGCATTTGGAGCTCCAACATTGCAACAAAAGCAAAATTTAAACAAAATCTTCGACAAGGCAGTAATTAATAACAAAAGAATGTGCATTAATACATACTTACTTAGGCATACCTATAAATTTACATGTGTACACAAAAATGAGGCACGTATAGGTACATACGTACATATGTATGTACATGCTTACATATGTACATATGGGTGTTTCCATCGGAAGGTGTACTGCGACAAAAAAAAAAAAAAATAAAAGTCATATATATAACGTATTTCTGGGCCAATTTGTCCGCTTTTTTAAATATGTATATACTGGCTATGTTAGTAGAAAAATGTTTGCGTAAAATGGTTCTGCTAGGTGACGCCCAGGTCGATATATTTTGAAAAACCATATTTATGGTCAGATTTGGTTCGAATTTGGCGTATGTAGTTAAAACATATTAAATCAGAGATTTCCTAAAAAATTTACCCTGAATTGGCGTTGAAGTCAAAGCATAAAGTGTATTCGACATAACAATGTGTATATGTTTTATTTGCGTTAAAAATTAATTTATATCTCATTGAACCATACGACTGTTACGTATGTGACGTATGGAAACACTCATAGGTACATACATATATATTTGGTATGTATGCGTGTGTTATAAAAACCCTTCTTATGGTAATAACTCGATGTGTCCAATATTTACATATGTACAATATAACATACTATACATATGTACAAATGAATGTGCACATACACGCATGCAAATGAGTTTATGAAATCTTACCTCTGCCCAGAATGTTGAAATTTCAACGGATGTCAAATCGGCGAATTTCTGTTTAATTGGTTGCACCTTATCCATGCGGAAGAGTGATGAACGGAAGAGACGATTCCAACGTTTCTCTAGGTGATGTGCCATCAGGAGGTCGTCAAAGTTGAACTATTAACCACAAATAGAAATAGCGGCAAAAACAACAACCACCAAAAAGATATGATAAAATAACAGGCAATGAAATAATATAAAATTTACGACGATGGTTGGTTGATGCCGCGAGTAGATTGGGAATAGTGAGTAGCGAGGATTGCATTGTTGGCATTTCCGTTATTAAATGATTGGAGTGAAACATGAGCGCAGCATATGGGTGTAAATATTCGATGATGATTGCGGTAGTTGTTGGGACAGCATACATTTTTCGGTGAAGCGGAAATGCATATTTGTGTGGAGGCATGAAAAGAAATATATATGAGTGAGTGAAATGGTAACCACAGCTGATGAGAAATCTGTATGTACATAAACTTATGGGAATCTACATATAAATATATATATACTAATATTTTCATTATTTATAAAATGCCAGTTTCCGACCGTTGATATTTAGAATAAGCACATAAATACTAAAGTCGATTGTAGATTGTGAATGCTAAAGCGAAGCATATCTGAAATAAGAATCTTTACAGAGCCCAAATACAGAATTGGGCTTTATTCGAATAAATTGTTATTTATATAATTAAAAACCAACAAAATTTTATCCGCAATATAATTATTCGCTAATAATAAGCTAATAATAGCTCATTCACAACTGAATTAGTCGCGAATAAATTGCTTATGTATAAATCGTTCATTTTTTGGATTTTTTTTATAAACTCATTTCTAACACACTGAGCAACGATTTACTTATCCTTTTTTATCACTGATTCATCAGTTAATTGAATTCTTTTAGCTACACTCTAAAAAATTTTTGTTTAAATTTGCGCATATTAAGAATGCAAATTTACACACCGTGTTAATAAAGTTAAACACTGCTTGCTTACTTTTACTTATCCTATGTGTGGCGTAGAACAAATTTCAAATTGGTTTTTTGAGTTTTAAACATTAATTGTTTACAATTTCACAGTATCTGTATATTAATACGCTAACTAGATCCCATACCAATCTATTCCTCCCTACTGCTCCTATGTTTCTCAACCAATTTGAATGACTCTTCTTTTGTTTGAAAGGTATTATTTTCCGGTAGGTGCCTGATTTGGTTTCACCATCTATGAATTTTAAATTATTTAACAGAATGTATATTACTCCACCAAACAATGTATGTAAGTGAGCTATACGATTAACAGGTGCTGATGGACCTAAAAAACTTTCCAGGCAAAATGAAAGTGTGTGAAAAAAGTGAAGTGGTCGAATTTCGACAACAGGGCGATACTAGTATACATAAAATGTTTACAATTTGCTGGACATTTTTTTGGACATCTCATGTTCAAAATCAAATCTTGAAAATCTTGTGCGCTTATTTACAAAGGTTCTGCTTGAAAAAAAAAAAATACTTTTCAGTACATGGACTTTTTAGAGTGTATTTTATCACGAATATTACATATTTTATTTCCATTATTTTATCTTCATTAGTTATTCGAATAAAGTTTGGTCATTATTACGTTCAGGTCCTATGATCAAGCCTTTAAATTCTTCCACAGTGTTAAAAATGCGAATTCGCTCAATACTTGTTACAATATTAATACATTCAAAAATAATTTTACAAGAGCATGTTCGTATAAGTGCTCTTTTTATACTAATGATGATGTATATCTTCAGATAAATAAGCCAAATTAATTTCAATAGTTTGCATTATATTTGTTAGAAGTAAACACACACCAATTATTGAGAGAAAAATCCACCCAAATATTTCACCCTTAACCCTTCTTTGCATGCTTTTGTTTTTTTTTTTGTGTGAAATAAAGCTTGAATTATATTACATTCAGTCTCTAGATTCAAGGAAAAATGTAAAAAAAAAGTTCTAGTATAAATGCATATTATAAAGTAATTGAAAACCAGTATAATGAAAATATCCCTAATCATGCAAATTTGCATGCCAAGCTCTGTACAAAATAATTAAAAAGTAATGTATTTTTGTACCATTTTTATTTTATATACAGACACACAAAAAACAACCTTTTTTCCACTCATTGCCACTTAAAAAAAAAAAAAAAAACAGATTAGTTACACAAAAATATTTAAGAAATCGTACGTTTTTTACAACATGACAAGTTTGAACCCGATAGAATAATTGTCACAGTTGTTTTTTTTTGCTGCTACGTTTCTTATTACGCAATAGTCATGAAAAAGGTTGCCAGCAACTATCAATTTACAGTACACCTATTTTGACCACAATTTTTTGTTCACTAAATGTTACGATGGAAATTTCCATCATCATGCAAAGAAGGGTTAAATAATTAATCTCTTCATCTCAAAATAAAAGCTCATTGCGTGTTACACAATTGTGAATTGCAAATATAAATTTTCAAAATCTGTGTATGCAAACAACAAACATACCCACATTCATACGACCACTCTCCCTTGAAAATGCAAAGCTCTAATACTAGCACATTTATGAATTTTTATCGCAAAAAAAAAAATAAGATCCACACGTTTTGTCCATTTGTATATTTACTTTCAACATTTTTTGGTTAGTTTACTCGAATCTTTGTACATTAATTTCTATAAAATGCAAGTTAATTCGGCCTGCTGCAGCGGCGTGGTGAGTACCTCCTACTCTGCTAACAAATATGTATGTATGTATGTATGTATGTATGTATGTATGCAATTGCATGCATAGAAATGCATGGCTGCTAGTCGAAAAAGCATGCCAGTGGAGTGCTTCAACGCATAACGAAATCTCCGACTCCGGTTAGACCAGCCAAAGGCCATCAATAAATGAATGGACGAGCTGAAAGCTTTCACAATTTAAAATGGACTTAGTCCAAAGGTATGGAAATTTACGTAATATTGTGCATATGCATATAAACGTACATATGCACATACTTAGATACACACATGCATACCATAGGTGTGTGGTAACAGCTTTTCGAATACATTGATTTTTGTGGGAGAAAGAATGAAGTGATTGCCAAATGCGAGGCTAACAAAATTGCTGCTGAAATATTAACAGACATATACACTTACAGAATGGCTTACGAGGTTAGGACTATAAGTTCCTAAAAGTTAGAAAAAAAAATATCGTTGCCAATTGAAGTAACAGATTTTGGTTGGCAGCAAGCAACTTTTGTGAGTAGTAATCTTCACTCTTCGTCCTTACAGCTATATAAAAGATTATGCTTTCGCATCAAGGTCTGGATATACTTAAAACAACTATTTCCAAAGCGAATTTGTCGCTGTTTAGATGAAACTTTTTAATAGCAGTCGATTCTTCCGAATACGCTAGTGTTCAAGGAGTAGTTAAACACTGGCGTTCTGCATGTGATTTGAAACTAAAATAGTCAAACATACCTGAGTCTATGGTAAGAAACTGCGAAAGCTACTCCTTAAAGTTCTCAGGATAGCTTTGGTCTCACCAAAAGCTCGATTGGTGATCTAGTGAACAAGTTCTCATCGGCGGCAACGAAAGCACGAGCCCTCAGAGCGTGCCGTCGGGCACAGTGTAATGGAATTACCGCGCGAGAAGAAAACGCCTTTCGAATGAAGCCAAGAAGAAGGGACAGAATACTGACTGGGAACTATGTATTTATGATTGGATTGTTTATATGTAAGTCCGAGAAAAGAAAGGCTAAATGCGACTCATGGAGGCGATTTTGCGAAAATGCCAAAATCTGAACTTTTGCGACTCACGGACATCATCGCGATAAATCCTCCTTCCTGTGGATACTTGGGGAAAACGAGCTGGGTAACTGGAAGATGAGCTGTAAATGTAACTGGTTAATGGTACAAGACCAATGAAATGCCTTGTTTCTTATGATGAGTTACTGGAAAAAGCTCCCATATTTCTCGCATGTGATGGTGTTGTTGTTCTCTTATCCACTTTAGCGCGAGGTAACAACGGAAGAGGAAGGCCTACTCTGTAATGGTAAGACCAGATGGAGAAGGACTTCGCTTTACTTGGTATTTCTATTTGGTGTTAGTTGGCACAGAAGAGAAAAGGCTGCCGTGCTCTCTTTGACTTGGCTAAAATCGGTAAGACGTTTACAGCTCTAATCAACAAGAAGAAGAGGGTGAGTAGTCCGGCGTCCTCTACGCCAAAAATTTTACCGTAATAATACAACAATTTGGTGTGCTATGTGAAACCGTCTTGCTGAAACCAGATGTTGCGAATATCGACTTTTTTGAGGTCGCTCTCCTCTGTGCTCTCTGAGAGGATCCCGCTTTTGGGCGTCGTCCTAGACAAGTTGCTATCCTGGTAGCTATTTTAGAAGTGCTATGGGGAAGAGAAAGAACACCTCTAAAAAGATAAAATACTTTCTGTATGAAACCATAATCAAGCCATTAATGACGTTCGGCGCCAACTTCTAAGCATAGGTAAATGACTCAGTCACTCAACTCAGGCACTAAAAAATCGGAAAAATCAATGCGTAAAGTTTGGATAATTTTTGTCAAACAAAAACTTACCCTTTCATAATTTGCAGGGACTTATATATCCAGCCTTGTGAAGCTCGTGCATTGATAATAGAGATGTTGCGAATGTGGAATTTTAGACATCCGCGGATGCGATGTCCGATTTGAACGTAGCGGGATTTTCAGAAAGGCGAAAAAACTATATTTTTTTGTGCGCCGGGTATTTAATATTCGGCTTCGCCCGAACTTTGTTGTTTTTACTTGTCC
This sequence comes from Rhagoletis zephyria, assembly GCF_001687245.7. Lineage (NCBI taxonomy): Eukaryota > Metazoa > Arthropoda > Insecta > Diptera > Tephritidae > Rhagoletis > Rhagoletis zephyria. The sequence goes on along the minus strand of NW_016157132.1, from coordinate 284,773 downwards.
CATTTAAGTTTTTGTAATTTTTAATCTTTCCTTCTGTTGGAACTGGTTTGAAAACCTAGGGTTTTAATAGCTAAACAAAATATTTCATAATTTTTCATTTCTCTGGCGAAATCCATTTCACTGTGGTTAAAGTAAAGACTCAACGGATAATTTAAGTTTTAAAAATCGCTCAAATATTAGGTTCGTTCGCGTAGCTGTTAATTGTTCATGTTTAACCAAAACTTACAAGTTTTTGCGTTCGCGTACGCAAAAAACTTGCAAAGTAGGGGAAGTTGAGAGAGCAAAGTGACATTTCATTTTGAGGGGAAGCTGCTGGTTTCTGCTGGAAAAATTTTTGCCAACAGCAATTTGCCAACAGGAAAACAGCTGATCAAAAACAGCTGGTTGGCATTTACGCAAATCACAAAATTGAATTTGATGGTTTGGAAGTTAAAAATTACAAAATGCGACTAATTAAACTTGTAAGAAGTAAGTAGTTATTTGTTTAATCAATAAACTGTGCCAGGATACCACTTTGTAATGAGTTTTCGTACGTTTTAAATTTTACACTTTTGAATGTAAACAAAAATTATATCAGCTGTTCGTCTAACTTGCAAGTTTCTGCAAATTTTCTGTTCGCGTACTATTTTGGATATTTTTCTCTTGTGAGCGAACAGATGACATTTCGCCGGAATTTGGCAGTTGGTTGGTTTCTGTTGGAGATTTTAAACGAACGCACCTATTACAACCCGTCCCGCTAACGCCCGGGTAACGTCGCAACTGCACATGTCATTTTGTTTGCTAGATGTACTGCGGCAAAAACTTAAATAGGGAAGAGACATTTTGCAAGTTTTGGCTGTTTCCCTTTGTTATTTTTTTTTAAGTATAGCTAACTATTTAAAACAAACCATGTAAATCAAAATTGAAATTATGCAGAACATTTATTAAAAATCAACGAACTTTAGCAAATGTTTATCCAAATTTAAAAAATTTTTTATCAGATTTTTAATATATCTTTGAGTATGCATTTTAGTATAATGCAGTAAATCTTTACTTTTTTGTGGAAGGTGCTCATTTTCTTCATACAATATCAAACATACTGCGTATGGAATAAAATACCTGAACAAAAAATTGCCAAAAACTAACGGTAAGTCCCAGCTACTTAAAATTTACACTTTGGATGGTAAAATTCAATGTGCTAAAAACTGTGTACTCAGAATATTTTTAGCAAATCTACTTAAAAAAAAAAAAAAATTGATGAAATTTTGACTTACATACATGGTTTTTGCTAGAAAATTTATAATAATAGACTTTCATAAAAAAATTATAAACATTAAAAAAAAATGACAGGGAAATAGCTAAAGGATGCTAAAATATCTTTTTCCTATTTATATTTTCGCCACTGAACTTTTTATAAATGTACTTGCAAAAGCTTAAAAGCTCCAAATTGATTATTGCGAATGCGGATGTCAAAATTGCGAATGCGAATATTCGCAACAACTCAGATATATACGTACACAAATGTATGGAATTATTTACATATTCTCAAATGCAAATATGTGGGTGTATGTGTGCCGCCAGCCGCTGCTGCTCTCTTTTATATATATATATATCGTACATATGTACATACTAGGGTTGTTGGGAATATTGTTACGAAATAAAAGTGCTTTCCGGATAATAAACAAACCGGTTATCCAAATGAAACAAGTTTGGTATCAAATGAAAGAGGACTTAAATAGCTTTTAAACTAAAATGCTTAAACGAGAAAAGCCACCTATTAAAAATATTTCAATAAAAAATTTTAATTAATTACCATATAACAAACCTTGTGTCAGGTAAATGAATTTCTGTGGTATTAAATTACAAAAAAAAAATATAAATGGAGGTCCTTCGTTATTTTTGTTTAAAATCTAGCTCAGTCCTCTTTCATATGATACCAAATTTGTTTAATTTGGTCAGGCGGTTTGTTTATTATCCGGAAAGGACTTTTATTTCGGAATAATATTCGCAACAACCCTGGTACATATGTATGTACACATTTGCGCTATCACACATTTATATACATATGTAAATTTTAGGTAACCACTGGTCAGTGGTCGATGGAAGGGAATGAAGACTGCTGGCTGGCTGGCTGGCTGGCAATACTCCTCCAAGGTAGGTCCTGGCGCTGGCTGCATTGCATAAATACTAGAGCGACTTTTAGAGGGATTTTCGAAAAATCCTTATTTGAATACAACTAAAGAAAAAAATAAAAAAAAAGAATTGTGTTCGAACAACCAGCATTTTTTGTTGTTGTTCATTGAGGCGGGTGACTAGCAGATCTGTACTTCTGGCCAGTGCCAGCGTGGGCAAACAAACAAAGTGCGGCGGCTTTTGTAGTTTAGTTTAGTTAAGACTCCAACCAGGCAGCTGCACTGCTGCTGCTGCATCACACAGTTAGTGGTGGGCGTGTACGTGGTTGCTCCAAATGTGGCCACGGCTTTGCTCCTCTTCTCTGCGCCACCTTCACCAGCCAAAGTACTCTCTTTCAGCTGCCACGTGCTTGTGTGCGTGTGGGCGTGTATGTTGGCACACATGCTAACGCATAAATTTTAATTCAAATGCCTTTGGTCAACAGCGTCTAACTGCTAACTAACTGAGCGTTCGTCCAGAAAAGCTTTGGCGTCTGCGATGGCTTTTAGCTCGCCTGTGACGAAATATGAAATCTCTACGCAAATGTGGTCGAGTTAGTTGGTTAATTTAATGTTTGTGTTGGTTGTTGAGTCTTTAGAGAAATGCACTTGAATTTTCGCCAACATTTTTCGGTCGAAGTGGTTACTTTTCGAGTTACAATTATAGCTGGCTGGCGTTAGCCGATTTATTTTCACAAATAAAATTTTTAGATAATAGCAGCGCATAATTAAATTTTTTATATGTAAAGAAAATTGTATAATTCAGTGCTTGAATTATTTAAAGGAAATAAATACAAACATACAGTGGGGAGCACTAATGAGTACATGGTGATTTTTGTTAATTATTTGTTAAATATTTTTGTGTTACTTTTTTATAAAAATAAGGTTCATAGTTTAACCAAAACCAAGTGAAATAAACTTTCAAACTTTATATAGAGAAGAATTTTACAAATTTGCATTGAAATTTCGAGCTTTTCAGTCTTTTTAAGTTTTAAGCGGCTGCAAAATCGCGTTGCTTTTTAATATTTTTTCTTCTGACGACTTTCTTCCATGCAAGCATGAATTTCTTATGGAAGAAAATGCGCAAGACCGTTTGAAAAGAAAATTAAAAAAAAAATCAATGCCAGTTTTTATAAATTACACTTATTTTATGAAAAAAAAACCGCAAGAGCCGCCACAGTGGTTCGGATCGCAAATCTAGCTGGACGAAACTATTTAAAGAAATACTCGTTGATGGATCTTTACACCACTTCTTACCTAGGGGATTTTTGGGTCGCTGATTACGAATCTGGCGTCACTTGTCAAAAATTCAAAATGGCGGATCCAATATGGCGGACGAAATTTAAAAAAATCGGTAGATTTCTATGTAACTGGGTATCTGGGGGTTTTCTGGGTTGCTGATTACGAATTTAAAGTAATTTACTTTATTTACTTTATTTACTTCGGAACGAACATTTTGATCTTTTTTGATATTTTGATATTTCTTTCAATTTACTAATCATATAATCACGGACACCTTGTTGTGTTTTAGTTAGAAGTTTCAGCAACACTTCTCAAAATGTCAAACAACTCACGTCTTAAGATTTTATTTACCATGACCAAAATTTAAGATCACAGCAAGAAACACAAATAAATTTCAGAAAAACCNATCACGGACACCTTGTTGTGTTTTAGTTAGAAGTTTCAGCAACACTTCTCAAAATGTCAAACAACTCACGTCTTAAGATTTTATTTACCATGACCAAAATTTAAGATCACAGCAAGAAACACAAATAAATTTCAGAAAAACCTTTATAACAGCGCTTAAAGATTTGCATGCCTGTTGTATAATTTTGTAATTTCAGAAAGCAGAAAATTCGCGAGTTACTATTTTTTGTTAACTCTTACATAACCAAAGTTTTTATAACTCCAAGTATTTTTCTGTTTTAACACACAACCCCTAACCCCCCCTCTCCCCCGTGGATCCGCCACTGATCTTATATTTATATACTGATACATTCCTGTTAATAATTACTTTTGAATTTTGAGATTTGACAAACCGTCACTAAAATGTAAATATCTAAGCCAATTGGTTAGACTTGGTTATCGAGCTTACCCTCTGCATTTACGAAGGTGTAAAGAATAATATGATAGTGGTTTTATAACGGCCTTCGGCGGCCTTTACTTTTCCTACTCTTTAATTTATTTTTTTAATGAATAAAAACGACGATTTTTCAGAATAAATTTTCTTATACCAATGTGGACATAAATTTCGTTATGACCTCTGAATCTATAGCGGAATAAGTGTAATTTTTTGTTTATAAAGACAATTTGCAATTGTGCAAATATTTGTGACTGCAATTAGCAATCTTTTAAGTTAAATTTCAGCTTTTAAAATTGAGTTCTCAAATAGGCGGCGTTGACTTACCTTTTTTTTGTTTGTTTTCATATGTTAATGCTTTAATAAATGCAATTTCTATTTGAATGTATTGTCAGGAATCTATTCCAAGTACCATTAAGTATTTTAAAAACAAACAAAAAAATTGACTTTCGTCCAGCTAGATCTGCTATCCGGACCACTGTGAGCCGTTATTAGAAAGAATATTAAAAATCAACCCAATTTTGCAGCGAACTAGCGCTTTATTATATTAAAATTTAATGGGCTACAAAACCACATACTCAAAAAGTTATAAAAAATCAGATTAAGATGCTCAAAACTTTAATGAAAATTTTTTAAATTTTTCTTTGCTCTATATTAAGTTTGATTTATGTTGAGCCCTAACCGCCAAAAAGACTTAAGCAATTTTTTTAATCAAAATTTTCCTTTTGGTGCAGAATATGCCAATGATGCATTTTCGCATTAAAAATAAAAGTTAAAAAAAAAATTTCGCCTACATCTTTTTAGCGGTGCTGGATATGGTTTTGGCCAAAGCATGGACCATATATTTATGAAAAAATAACAACAAAATTTTAACTTTGAAAACCTCGCGAATATTTGACAAAAATCAACATGTGCTCATCACTGCTCCCCACTGTGTGTATGTACATGCACATCTATGTACTCTGTATGATTCTTTTTGATTTTATATCCGCTTTTAATTAAAAAATCTGTTTGATTTGTGATTCGATTCCTCGAAGAAATAAAATATAAAATTTATTTCTGATTTAATTTGTGGGACACATAAAAAAATTTTATTTGTGGTTTGATTTGTCGGAAACACAAAAAAAAATATATATTTGTGATATGATTTGCATTGGGAAAAAAATTCGAAAATTGTGCTTGGAGAGTCACGGACCAACTTTTTTTTCTGGAAGAATCAAGCCACTAACAAATTTTATTTTTATTTAAGCACAAAAAATTTAATCGTGATGTGATTCTTGAAACGAATAATAAATTATTATTTAGGATTCGATATTATTTTCAATTAAAAAATCAGTTTGATTTTTTCTTTTGTGATTTGACTAATTCAAAATCACCCAAGCCAGCTAGTTGCACGTGAAAACAATTGCCTTTTCGCTTCCGTACTTACCTTTATATTGTGTTCGGCTAGAACGGTATAGGTTTCTTGTAGTTCATGGATCCGTTGTTCGTAGGTCAGTGTTTTTGTTTGAATTGTCGAGATTGTTTGCATGACTAATTTAAAGTCAGCTAGCTCTTTAGTTGTCTTATCCAAATTAAAACGGAGTTCCTGAAATTAGAACGAGACATTTATAAGTCTGTTTAGTCAGCATGGATGTTTTTTTCTTTTTAGTAAAAGTCCACGCAAGTCCCTGAGTTATGATATTGAGGTACCCATACAAAGCTAAGTGACTAAAGTACCAGTACTTGTAGAGCACTTCGGATGCAGGAAGACTAGGTTTCTGCGTCGTTTGAGTTGTCGTTTATGAAATTCGGTTCTGTGGTACCGGACCTATAAGCTGTTAAGGTCGACACCTCCGCAAACACATAACCGTGGTACCCGTGTGTCCACGACTTCCAGAGTTTACACGAATTAGCAACTGAACACCTATGCGGAAGCGAGCTAAGCTGAGAAATCACACCTCCGTAATGGCTTGGGCGGTGGGCTTTGGACCCAGCCTCTTCTTTTCTGTCGACCATGTCAGACGTATAAGAGACTACAAGTGAGACCCCGTCTCCGACATTTTGCGATTTAAAACAAACATACAAGTCTTCTGAATGCTGCGGATACCAGAATTCTTAGACGTGAAGATAATTCCAGAATATTCGAGAGCAGGCTAAACATTATGGAGCAGTTATGAAAAAATAAATACTTTTTTTCGTCATTACTTAAATATTTTATGGTGATTTTAGAAAACAGCGTACAAATTCTAGTTCATAATCCTCCATAAGCAATCCTCTAGTTAGTCTATTCTCTTATCCAAGCAAAAGAATTCAACGAACCCATAATTTGTGCACTAGAAGGACCCTCCAGCTTTATGCTCGGAATATTTAGGCACTTACTTGAAACTTGCCTACATCTCATTATAAACTTTTTTTTTTAATAAGTATGTACATATACATATTTTGACTTCGGGATTTTAGTTGCTGGCCTTTATGTCGGCCAGTGTCATTACTTGCAGCTGTATTTATGCCCGCCACTTCTTACCAGCCAGGCTCAGTTACTTACTTTGAATTCATTTCGCAAATTTATAATATTTTCCGAGGCTTTCTTCGCCAGCAGCTCGCCAAGTGTGGCCCGCCATTGTTGCGCATGCTGGCATATGCTGTCTATCAATTTCTTCAAATTAATTTGTATGCTTTTGATATTCCAATAGGGCGGCATCAATTGCAACTCCTCAATAATATTGGCGAAAAATGTAAATTTCTCATCGAGTGTCACAAGTGGCATGCCACGATTAATAAATTTCTCAGCAATGGCGCGTTTGTCGAAAGCCCACAAGTAGAAATATTGCTTGAATCTGCATGCAAGAGCAAAGGAAACGTAGAGAATGAGTTGGCTTCGAATTCGAGTGGAAATTTAAATTGCGAATTTCACTTACTTGGAAATAACGGCCTTGCATTCGTACACCAAAGCGTTGGCGACCTCCTGGACGCGTACGATCAAATGGCTGATATCGCGTACCTTTTACGATAGCATTTTTGTGAGTGAGTATGTAAAATTTACTTAATAGCTTACCTTGATGACATCCTCGTAGAAGGTGAAGATGTACTTGTCGCCATATTCGTCGTTGATGGGCGCGCATGGCAAGCAAGTGCCATCCATCCAGCGTGTGTAGATGTGGATCCTTTAGGATAACAAACGACTTTTTTTCAAAAGTACTGAAAATGAAAACTTTAACGCTAACTTACCTCTCTAAATAATCTTTTGCCGATTGCAGCATTATGTTCTGCATCTCCGAAGCTGTCGGCTCCAGCACTATTTCGGACATCATCATGACTGCGTTTACTTCGAACATGGGCACATCGCCTAACAGGCGCTCTATGTAGCATTTAAGATTACGGTACGTGTTGCTAAAACACGAAGAAGAAATGCATTGTTAATAAAAAAGTGTGCAGCAGCAGCTTCAATATTCACGCCAAATTGACTCACTCCAAAATGCACTGATAGGTCATCTCTTCCCAATATGTGTAGTAACCGCGCATCTTCTCCGAGCGTCCAGTGAAAGTGCCCAACACCAGACTCTCCAACTTGACCAGCACTGGACCAATAGAGTCGTATAGCTTCTTCATATGTGCACACTTTTCATTGCGCGATTGTTCCAACTTCTCAACGTAACCCTGAAAATGATACATATCCTTGCCGCATTCACTCTCCTGTTGTGTTAGTTCGGCTTCCTCCTCTTTCAGGTGTATTATTTTCACTGCTGAAGCTGGCCGATAGCTTTGCCTATCAGTTTGACCATTAATTGTTGTTTCATTTGGTTCACAATGAAATTGTACATCTGACGCTCTGGGTAAACGATCTATACCAGTGCGATCGTGTATATCAAAGAGATTGAATTGTTTAATGCGATCGATGCGGCCTTTTATATCCAGACGTATAAAATTAATTTGCGATACAATTGAGGTAAGTTTGCGTATCAATGTGTTGACAGAATCGCAATATTTTAAAATATTAAATGATTGCCAGGTATAACGGCCGATGCCGGTTTGTATGACGATTTCGGTCTCGTATAGGTGGTCGCGCAGGAAATTAACCTAAACGAAAATACATTAGGGTATAAGGTAAGACAATAGGAATATAATACAAATTAAAACTTAAGAAAAAATGCTTTTGATTGAAAACATTTTTTCATACTTTCTGGAAAAGACAAGAGCTCCATAGTTCCAGAGGACTTAACGCTCTCAAAGATATGTTCGTAACTAGGCATATCTGTATGTTACTCTCAGAAACAACTGGACTGAGAATCTGATCTCCCACTTGGGGGTCATTTCAAAGCCTTAAATGTCAAATCATAAGCTCATACAGTTCTTCCTAAAAGCATCTAATAATTGAGGCACACACAGTAGGAATAATAGGAACTTAGCGAAAAGGGTAAAGCAATAGGTGCAGTTAGATGCAAATGTCGGTAGCCTAAACAATATACAAGGGCCAGGAAAGCAACTCGTGGTGGAACTTCGATTTCTCAGTTTGCCGGAAAGAGGTGAAAAAAAAATCTTTAGACTCTTAGGACTCCAGAAAGAACTCATTTTTCTAATCCCGGCGCTAACCAATGCCATTCGGAAGAGCTTGGCACTGTCATATACTCTACAAGCGTGGAGTTGAGCCTACGTTAGAATTAAATATAACAAGGTCTAATGTTTCATTGCTGGCTGAAGGCCCACATGAACACTCTGGGGATTATTGCAGGCGACTCCTGTCATTACTGCGCCATGGCAGCAGAAACCACATTGCATTTCATTTTAGAGATCGATATGGTTTCGTGAAGAAGACTAGCACATTTGAGAGGGTTGAGGGATGCATCCCTCGACAATGATTGTTTTTATTAGAACACCAGAGCTGGGCGAGGTTTTGTGATGAGCTCTGTGGGCACGATAGATCCAAGGCCGCAGTGTACATTCTCCATAAAATCTTTTCTATTATATTTTGCCGACCCCCATCGAGATAGGGGCCACATAAAACAATACGGGCTTAACTAAGGTTTCATAGAGCTAATTAATTACTTTGGGCGAGAGACCTTAGAGTATACACACATACCAGTATTTATGTAAACATGTCAGGCTTTCTATCTTACACTTACCTCGGATAACACTAGTCCATCTATAATGGCATTGTATCTAGCGATGATATTTTCTACAGCCTCAAAATCGTTGAAGAGCATCTCTTTTTTCATAATGGCAGTGCGTAACACGTTTGGTAGTAAATAGCCGAAATGTTCAAATTGCTGGCCTTCGAACATGACCTCAAATATTTCTGTAATTAAACAAAAAGTTTTATTAACTAATTGCAAAGGCAGTATCGATATAATTTGCGATAATTGTGTATCAATATATTTACTTCTTCTTCTTCATTGGCGCTGTAACCGCCTAAGCGATTTTGGCCGAGTCCAAATTTCTCTCAATATATTTACATATAACAAAATATATCGATAACATAATCTGCTAATCTGTGAGTTGTTCCATTAGTACTCTTATCATATATCTAACGATATTAATTAATAAAGAATAAATTAGTTATCTACTTTGAGTTCAGAGCTAATAATGCTCGAAGCACCTCTAATACAAAATTGATGTATTATCAGATTATAAGCCCATTCGACTGCAATGAAATGAAGTGCCCAAGTCTGTTCCAAAATGAGTTAGGTTGAGGTGGTTTCCTCTTGATAAGGGGCTCACTTAGACCGTAAGCATTGATCCTTTGTGATGCCACTGCGAATGGTAACTGCTAGCTTAAGGCACAAATTGCTGCTTTCAAGGAGCGAAGTTTCGCAGCGAGAAGAGGTTAGTCCAGCAAAGCAGCTTTGTGCCGGCTAGAAAGTCCGATCCCAGTTGCATATACGCAGTCTAAAAATAGCTGGTCAGCCTAAGACGAAGAGCAAGTATTATGATGATTCCACCTCATTTTCCTCGAGAGAATCCCGATCGAACAGTGATTTGTCAATATACTCATTAGAATTGAGAGAAACGGCGTTTTGAATATAAAGAGAGAGGGGTGCTCAACAGATTTAAGTTACTGAGTCAAACGACAAAAACTTCAGTACCAACTAAAACAATATCGTTCTGGGAATCGCAAAAATATTTCAACTCCAAACTAGCAAGCATGCTGCTGCAAGCCGACGCTTGTTTTGCTGTGTCTGTTGTGTGGCATATTCCCACTATTTCTTTTTTTGTTGATACTGACCCGAAGGTAGCATTTATGGCCAGTATCTCAGCCGCTAAGTAATACTCTGACGTGACCGAAAGAGAATCTCGGCGTTCCCCTATTAGTTTCGAGCATACCATTAGTGAGACCAGCAGTGGAATTCTTGGAATTCTGACAATCGCTACGCTACATTTCCCACGCTAAAATTATCTAAATTAAAAGCCGTGGGGTCTAAAAGTACGCAATATGGAAAAGTAGCAGAAGCAAAGTGTAATAAGGCAAATCTGGCAGTATGACGAGCATGTATCTAAACACCGCATGAGTGCCTACCCTATTCTGGGTAGAAATGAGATATCCAAAATAAGTGAGAGCTTTTTCACAAATTTAGGTAGTAGCTAGTCCATACTCACATCACTAGTTTCATATTGTGGTTGTTCACACTAGCCTGGTTATCAGGTTATTTGGTTTAAAATTATTATTCTGTTGTGTTTTTTATGGTTGTAAATTGAAAATATAAACACATGACCAGACAACCTTATAATTATTTCTTAAAGGGCAATTAATTTCCTTACTTTTTATTTTATTATTTATTATTTCAACTTACAAGGCGATTCTGCCAACTGTATCTCAACTCGCCACAGTCTTTCGTAAAACAATTGTCAAAGAGGTCTTAGACTTATGCTGTTCACCTTTTAGCAATAAGTTTTTTAAAAAGTAAATTAAATTAACAAAATAAACATATTTTCATTTTTTAAAGCAAAAATAAATAAAAATATTTTTAAAAATTTAATTGAATTAAAAAATATATATATTTTTTTCTTTTTAAAACAATAAAACCTAAAAATTAAATGTAAAAAAAAACATAAAATAATAGTCAAAATACAATCTTACAATAAAAAAAATGAATAAAAAAATAAACAAATTAAATAAAAAAAAAGAAATTCTAATATACAAATGCCTGCTCTCAAAATAAATTTTCACCATGAGTGGTGAATGAGACAGCTTTTTTCTACGACTTTTTTGCAAGAATAACAAAAGTCTTTCGAACTATATTGCCACCTGTCTTACGAAAGACCTTTTACCATCTTAGCTAGAAATTCTCTGTTAAACACACTCCAAGTTTATGTACAACACAGCGTATGCGTAACCTTTCGATCAAAACGAGTACCACCACCATCATTCGCAAAATCAACCTTACCTCTCGTTAGATTCACACAAAATTGCATTTCGAATTCAATTAGAATACGATCACCAACTAGTTCACGCCAAGTAGGTAAGCCATCCTGTTGTTCGGCGCGTACAAGCACTGGAAGGAAAAGAAAATTGAAATAGTAGCAAAAGGAATTTCCTAAATATATTTTAGTATGTTAAATATGCACGCACATACATAGATATATGTATATCTACATTTTTCACTTAAGCAAAGTGAAATATAATGTTCGCTAATATGCGCTAACAAAATTACATACACAAAAGCACAGTGCTTAATGCTCCCTATAAAATCAGTGAAGCGTTTATGCTGTAATAAGTGCGTTCAGATTTTCTATATTTAAGTATATATATGTATGTATGTATACGCTTTGAACTCGGCGCCAGTGTCAAATTTGCTCTTCAAATAATATCGAATTAATGCTTTTATATATGCATACAAATAGTAGATACATACATACATACATATATATCGGATATTCAATATGCCATGCTGAGTAGAGTTATTAGTTGAATTCAAAGCGGGTGCGGGTGCGGGTGCGGGTGGATGACTGCGAAGTGGCATCATCAAGATTTTACATTCAGCAACCTTTCATGCGATATTCATTTATGGTTTTTTTTTTTTGTCTTTACCCAAACATTTCTTTTAGCTCGTAAAAAATCAAATTATCGCACGAATAATCTTACAATTCAAATTTTAAAAGCCCCACTCATAGCAGCAATGCCAAATTGAATTCACGTTTAAGGACATTGCTTTTCTCAAGTATTGAATAACCAAGTTGCGTTGCTTTATTTTTCTGTCAGCACTTACTAAACTACGCAAATAAATGCTTTGCTTGAGTGAGTGGACGAGTGGTTGGTTCATTGGCTGATTTTAAATTTCACAGCTTGCTGTCGTGGAATAATTGAAGCGCAATTTTCATTAAACCTCATCATTGGAGCAATGTCCTCAAACGTTTCTACTTCCTTGTTGCCCGTCCGCAAGATCATCAGCGATGATTGCGGCTATTAAAGCGTAGCAAGAGCAGGATAATAGAATAAGAGGAAAGCAATGGATGTGCAATGGGGATTTGCGCGAGCGATTGGGGAACAATGGTGGTGGATTATTCATACGCCCTGTCGCACCGCGACTATGGTTAAGATACGGTTTATGCTGAATGTGCTTATGAGAGTCCATCAAAATGGCAGTTTCCTTTATATTTATGGCGCAGTTTTAATGCAAATTTGATTGAAATTAGCTGCTCTTGGAAGTAATGTCTTAGCATCGTACTCAATATCGAAGTTTATATTTCCGTAAATAAAATTTATAGCTTTCTTGCTTGTGAAAATTTCTAAATTACAGTTTAAAAATATCTATGTATTTATCTATGTGCTATTGTCGGTATAATAAGTTTATGCATGCATAACTATTATGTGACATCTATTAAATATTTGACAGAGGAAATCAATCTTTACATACAAAACAAACATGCATACTTACATTCGGAAATCTTTAGACAAAATTTATCTTTCTCGGTAAGATTTTTCTTCGCCTTAATTGCCTTGACAAACGCTTTGGCTTTCTGTACTTGTATGTTACTTTCGTATCGTCGATTAACTAGCCATTGTACAAGTGTGGCAAATACAGTAAATTTGGTTATCTTACGAACGAAGCCAGCTTCTGCGTGTCCCGTTTGCTGCGATGCGCCTTGTTCGCCTTCTTCAAGTTGCTGCATTGAACAGGTAAAATTTGTTGGTCAACAAGTAGTCACAAAATTAAGCTTCGTTATTTAAGAAGTATTTTAATGTAAATAAGGGAGTAGAAAACATAAATTGGCTTATAAATATACATACTTATTTTATTTGTATGTACATATTATATATTTGGTAGCGCTATAGGCCATTTAAAGATTGATGGTTTTTAAATGAATTGAATAAAAACATGAGAGTATATACAAGTCGTTGCAACTTATTAATTTACAAGAGGGGGAACTATCTTACATTTACAACAGCAGGCAGGGAGAAGTCCCTTGAACTAACACTGGATTTATCTGAGTTAGTAACTTTGATCTCGGATTGGAAGGTTCTTACCGAAAACTTCTTTTCACATCACGGCTACATTCAATACGTTTTAGGCGAAGCGCTTCCTCCAAGAAAATCCTACACGAATAATCTCGCAAGAAATCGTGCTGCCGTGAAATACTTGAGGGATGAGACAAGACATTGGACACATATTCAAAAATGGTGCCAAAAATTCGAATTTTTTCGTTTTTTGGAAATAGTGGGAGTAGAATTCTATTTTGGCACGCGCAAGGAAAATGATGAAGCTGGAAACCTCGTTACCGAGACTAAGGGACGATCTTTTGTAAGAGATATTTTGATTTCGGGATTTTTGGGATAAACATAAACAACGGACACAGAAAACAGCACCGCGACTAGACGGCATTTCTGTTACCTTATTTTTTTTCTGTAGCCTGCTTTAAATCTACTCGATAAAGCATTGAATCGAGGCAGATTGCTAGCTGCTAAAGAGCCGGGGTGTTCATCCCTCAACACATCGCTCTCAAACATATAATTTCTTGCTAAAGCTAGACAGTGGATAAACATTTACAAGGTTTGGAAGGGAAAATGGTTTAATCATTACATTTTCTAGGATAGCTCCCTTGCTGAGTACAGTAAAGTTCACTAAAATTATTTATTTACCAGAAAAATTTATATACATACTAGAGCTCTAGATACCCGGGTATCGAGCAATGCGAGTAGCTCGATACTCGCTCGAAACTCGTTCACTCATCTGCTCAAATGTTTGTTCAAAATTTTCACGTTTTTGAACAATTTCATAAACAAAAGAAAATTTGTAAATTGTTTTTGTCAGCAGCTTCTTTCTAACTCATGTTAAATAAATTATATGATTAAATAACAATGTAACAATCTTTGCATTATATATAAATAATTTGAAAAATTTAAAAAGTAGCTACCAAAAATGTCAATATAATAAAAAAAACATTGCTCAAATTTCTCGAAAAAACTCGAATGGCTCGAGCTCATGCTCGAAAATTTTCGAGTAATGAGCATTGAGCAAGTGCGCGAGTACTCGCTGCTCATATACCCGGGCTGTTTGAAAATGTGCGAATGTATGATGATGGAGCAATACTGGATTGTTTAATTTTTAGTTGTGTAACCTAAAATACACAGCCAGAAAACCACTCAATTCTATCTATTGTCTATTAATTGAGAGATTTGGAAAGAAAATATAATATTTCATCCGTTTTTCGGCTACTATTATCGATCCTTTTTCCGAAACGTTTCCCACTAAATTGTGCATAATAAACGTTATGCGTATGCATAAAAAGTACAAAAACTGTCTACATATCTCAGGTATATTTATTTTCTGGCTGGGTGGCTAAATAATATGTTGTATACACATATACATATGTACATAAATACATAATATTACCGTAAACGATTGATCTTACTTACTTTGCGCTTCGAGTGTAGAGTTTCCTGCGATTCTGAAATGTATTCAACTGTAATAATTAAAAAAAATTTTCGATTACAAGAGTAAGAACCCATATGACAGCCGCTTCGCAAAGCAGCATCGCAAAAAATATAGAAAAAAGTTCTTTCTTAACAGCGGTCGTCCCTCGGCAGGCAATGGCAAACTTCCGAGTGTATTTCTGCCATGAAAAACAGCTTCTCATAAAAAAATACAATCGCGGTTCGGAGTCGGCGTAAAACTGTAACTTCCCTTCGCTTTGTGTGACAACATCAAGGCGCACGCTACAAATCGAAGGAGAAGCTCGGCCAAACACTAACACATGTCTAAGCGCCAATCTATTATTATTATTAATTGCATTTCTGGCTAGTATTTTTCAGAACGAATGGATAAGGCTTGAGCCAAGAGCTTGTGTGAGCAAATCCAATTTTTGGCAGGCAATGTCAGTTACGCGGTTTTGCAGAATAACGAAATACGGTTTTGTACTTGATATGGTTATGGAAAAAAATCAAAAACTCAATAGATATTTACGGTTTGGTTATGGCAATGACGTTAGGTATATCACCGAAAATCATTTACAGAGCTTCCTATACGTTTGAGCAGCCCATATGGTTGCTATGGTATGGCACAACTAAAGAAATGTGGAAAATGATAAAGTTCTGAAGGGAAATTGTAAATACTATTCGATGTAACGATGCGTTACTCATACGCCATATCGTACATACATAGATGGCCATACTTGTACATCTCGTATGTAAATGGCGTATGAGCAACATTTTCATGAAAAAGCGTGATTTTTTTCCATTCGAAATGCCAACTTAAAATGAAAATATCGAGCCCTAACCGCCAAAATAACGTAATCGAATTTTCTTTATTTAAGTAAATTTGGAAAAACATGTCGGTTACGTTATTTTGGCAGTTAGGGCTCGATATCTTGGCAATTTCCATTTTCAAGTTTGAATTTTTTTTCATTCGCAGTGCAAACCTAAAACTACTACAAAAAATTGTTGATGTACTTTGCTTCGATACTCGGATAATCTCTGATTTGGAAGAATCTCTGATTTGGACTTTTATATTAAATGCTATAAACTTTTAGGAATTTCAACAAAGTTATTATGTTTCTAAAAATTCTTCTCTCTTCTTGTTAACAAAATAAATAACAATACAGAAGCATTTAGAATATATGCGCTCAAAAATATATTCTATGAATAATATCTACAAAATTTAGAGGTTTTGAGGTCAGAAAATCATCAAAAGTCGAAATCGACGTGATAAAATTAGGTCGTTGGGGGGTGGACAATTATCATGCTAACAACTGCGGTTTTAAATGAAGCTTTTTGTAAATTAAACACAACACTTACATAATTTAGGATTCTTAATTCGTATGCACAATATATTTTTCCGGAAGACAGCGTTAACCATGTAAGTTCCTTTTGCAGTGTACTTGTCGAACATATCCTTCTCGAACAGATACATTTTATTGACCAATTCAAAGTACTGCTTGAAAGCGCTCCGCTTGACATAACTGTTCTTTAGATTCGGTTCATCTGCCATCTAAAGCAGATTGAGAAAAAAAATGCAAAATGTCTGAGCACAAATAAAAGAAAAATGCGAGGCGAGTTATACAACGAATTAAGAGTGCAAGTAAACAAGACCTCAATGCAATAGAAATAAAATTAAAATACAATAGCAACAAAAAAAGAAATTTTAATTTCTTTGTACTTGGCAACGAAAACGGATATTAAAAAAAAATGCATACGAAGGACCAGCGCTGTGTGAACGCGGTGTAACAGTCAAGGAAAAATGGCCAAAATTGTAAATAAATAAAAGCGTAAAAT
This sequence comes from Rhagoletis zephyria, assembly GCF_001687245.7. Taxonomy (NCBI): domain Eukaryota; kingdom Metazoa; phylum Arthropoda; class Insecta; order Diptera; family Tephritidae; genus Rhagoletis; species Rhagoletis zephyria. Next base: position 267,858 of record NW_016157132.1, on the reverse strand, counting down.
ATCAGAAGGCTTCCGAAGCAATTTGCAAAGTACAAAAGTACTACAACAAATACAAATTGTAGGCAATAAATTGCCGAAGCATTAAAGTGTATAAAATAAATGCAACAACAATGTAGCAATGTTGGCGCTGATGTGCAGGCTAGAAACGCACGGACAACGGAACACGTTGATATACATATATGAAGCAAAACATGTCTGCGTTAGCGCCAGCAGCTAGCAACCTGAAGAAGAAAAAAAAAACAAAAAAAAAATAAAAAAAAAACAAAAAAAGAGAGATTAAATACAAGTCAGTAAAATAAAATAAATACTATGGATGCAAGGAATTTTAAGTGGAATCAACAGCAGCGACTACTACATTGGCGAGTATTTGCGCCACATAACAACAGCAGCCAAAAATATAAACAACAAAGCGACGCCAGCGACTGAAATTGAAATTTCAATTAAACAAGAAATATCAACAACAGCGCCAAAATGCAAAATAAGAGAATTAAAGCAAAAATTTTTAGCGAATAAAAAATAAGTAAAAGCAAATGCAACAATAAACTGCATACACACACACATGCATATACAAATTTCATCTACCATACCACCAATACAAAGCATCTACTACTGTTGAACGCAAACAAAAAAAAAAAAAACTCCAGCTGCAACTGCACATTGCAACAGTAACAATAACAGCAGCACACAACAAACACAACCGACTATTATTCACACTGCATGTAAATGCCGCCGGACAATAATTGAACGTTTACCCTTTTGAATGCCAACACAGAGACTTTCAGTTTATTGGTCAACAGTCGCGCCCACTGAATACAGCCGATCCGGAATGGCTGGTGCTTACCGATTGGTGGATTTTTGCGATTTTTCTGTTAGCCAAGCAAAGGGAAGAAAAAGAAATTGAAAATTTGAGATAAATTCACATAAATATGTATGTTTGTATGTAGGTTAAATATGTATAATAACCAATTATTAAATAATCTGACCTGATATTAGAAATATTATACAATTAATAATAAGCGTATACTAATTGAAATTAAATAGTTGCGAAGCCAATGAAGTTTTCCATAGATTTTATAGGCGGAAAATACTTTTTTGTAGAAACGGTATACAATTTTTGAAAGTTAATATTTTGCGATCGGAAACCTCCCTTCCTAAAATAAGTAATACTCAATCTTTTATCTAAAGATTTTTTAATACTAGAGATTTTGGTTGGGTCCCTTCCATGCATTTTTTGAAGTTAACAACAAAATTAACTAACTAAATTCTTTGTTTTTTTTTGTGTATATATGCACCTACCGTATATGTGAATTCCACCGAGTTTATTTCCGTTTGGAAAAATCGCAAAATATTTTCATGTTTTGTCGATATGAATTCAGCGAGCTCCTTGCGTGTGTCTATTTCATTGATTGTCTTAATTAGCTCCAGACCCATATCGGATGAACGCAACGTATTTATGCTGCGTTCAATTACAGATTTTGCATCGGATTCAACGTTCTCCAGCCGGCGATTGAATGTCTCAAGTGTGTCCTCCCAATTTTCATAGTTGCCGGGTCTAAAAATATCGTAGTCCACATTGGATAACATATCGTCTAACAAGCGATAGACTTTCTTCATCAAATCATCTACAATTGACGGGTCTGTAATTAGTGCTTTTAGCCTGTGGCCGAAGAGATTTTCATATTGAATGAAAACGCGTCCGATGTAGGCAATATCCTGACTGATGTGACAAATGTGATCGACTTCGGAGAAGAGTGTCTGTCGATCGAATTCCCAACGTGAACCAACGCCGGAACTTTCGATATACGAACGGCTAGCGAGGTAAGCGGTCTTCCAGCAAAGCAACAAATTTGCACAATTGGTGGCCGTCTCGTAGGTATATTTGGCAGAGCGACTGAAACGGGAGAATAGCGGGAAGGAGATGAAAATGGGATGATTAGGAAGTGTGAAAATCAGGAAATGAGAAAATTCAAGCACTTCCAACAAGAATATAGAAACAGTTAAATTTCCCTCCACTACATCTTAAAAAAAAGCAATTTTCCGGCCAAGACTTTTCTATGCACTATTGCCACACTGTTAAGAGGCCATTGAAAAGTCGTAAGCAGAAACTGGAAATGAGAATAGACGAGCAAAATTAGAAAATAAAAAAATACAAAGCACATTCATATTTGTGTACATTTTAAAGAGGTGTTGGCTGCGCAAGAAGCATTTGCATGAGACATTGCACCGACACGGTAGCAGCAGCACCGAAATCGCATTTGCGTCAAGTATTTATTTGGGGGGGTAAATTTGTTTAACAGGAAGCCTGCACTGCCACTGCCATTGCAACCAGGTGGCAGTAAGCTGGTACTCAGTGCAGAAAAGAGCAAAAAGGAAACAGTAAACACAACACTTGCAATATCCGTCGTCGTGTGGCATCATCCTCTCTGTAAGCACTTGTCGTGCAAGTGCCGCATTTTCCTAGGTAAATCGACAGGAAAATCGCCATTGACAGTTGTCATGTGCAGTGTGCAATGCCCCTACGCTGCGCAGACAATCCAAGCCATCCGCGCTGCGGCAGCACATTGCGGATTTCTCGTGTAGTACTTGAACGCAAATTTAATTCTTTCGCTTCGTGAGCGCTGAACGGCTACTACGACAACTTACCTGAATATGTGCTCGAAGCAAACGATGCGCTTGACTTTCTGTATGAAGACGTTGGAAATTTGGCAGAGTAAAATCTGCATTTTGTCGTCGCGGCAATAGTAGCTGGACATAGTCCAGATGTGGCGCAGACCCACCATGACGTTGGGTATGAGTAAAGTTGTCATTTTGAAGCTCTCATAGTCACGAATTTTCTGCCAAAAAGGTGAAAAGAGAGAAAGAAAAGAAAGAAATCATTACACAATTAAATAAAAAAATTGAAAGTAAAATTATAAGAAATTGCTTTTTAACGGTAGAAAAGAGAGAACAGGTTAAGATAGGCCAACATGGCATAGGTTAAGATAGGATAAAATGTTATAGGCTAGGACAGGATACGATAGGACAGGATAGGGGGTGATGTGAAGGAACTAATAATATGGAAATGACATAAGAATAAGTGTAGGCATATAAATGTGTGTTTTCTGTGCTCTTAATACCTTTTTTTCTGGCCGAAACTAATCACGACTAAATAATTATATGGATCAAAATCGTGGGGGTAGAGAATTTATTTGCTGTAAAAGAAAATATTTTCACTTAATTATTAAATTTATTTTACACTGTTATGAATTGGATTAGGTCGTCGTCAATTTAGTTTATGACCGGGCAGAGCACATATTACTAAATTTATCGCGAAACGTACTGAATTGTCGATTAAAAAAGTCATTTCGGGAACGTTTTTAAAACATAAATAATACGTTAATATTTGTAGGAGTTTGTATAAATTACCGAAAAATCTTAAATTTAATTAAAACATAATATTCAAAGTGTATTTTATTTGCTCGCCACTGTCCTGGAACGTTCCCTAAATCACGATACCACCATTATCGTATTTTCTCCTTTTATTATAATTTTAAACCAAATATTTTTGAGTNGAACAATTCATCTCAAGAAATGGACCGGTAAGTTGGCCACCAAGATCATGCGATTTGACGCCTTTAGACTATTTTTTGTGGGGCTACGTCAAGTCTAAAGTCTACAGAAATAAGCCAGCAACTATTCCAGCTTTGGAAGACAACATTTCCGAAGAAATTCGGGCTATTCCGGCCGAAATGCTCGAAAAAGTTGCCCAAAATTGGACTTTCCGAATGGACCACCTAAGACGCAGCCGCGGTCAACATTTAAATGAAATTATCTTCAAAAAGTAAATGTCATGGACCAATCTAACGTTTCAAATAAAGAACCGATGCGATTTTGCAAATTTTATGCGTTTTTTTTTTAAAAAAAGGTATCAAGCTCTTAAAAAATCACCCGTTATGTGCAGCGACTATATATTTTGATATAAAGAAGAATATTCAACTTTAACCTAAACACCTTTATGAGAATGAGACATTTTCTTCCGGCAACTTTTTAATTAAAGTCAAAAAGCGAATATTTCGATTTGTTCAGCAAAAACATAGGCAACTAGTTAGTAGTTAATCAAATCAATTCACTTTGACAGGATTTTTGGCCGACCAAATTTCCTTTAATGGATAATGAAAGCGTTACCGAAGTTATTTATCGGCTATTCCGGATACAATAAAATTTAAGCTAAAATGAATTTAACTGAACCAAACCGATGTGTCGTTGACCGTCAATTATTTTAACCGACAAATGAGATAAAATTGTAAATTTAACAAAATTTGGACAAAAAACTATTTTCAACTGAAATGAGCTACCTCTATGATTTTGACATATATGCTTTAAAAAATATTTTGAGAAAAAAATATATATATTTTAACCCTTGACGACCAAAATTGCCTCAAATTTTCAACTTGAGTTTTATTAGAAAAGTTTGAATTCATTTTTTTTAACATTCGTATAGAAGAACGCAAAAATGCTATTCATTTATTTAGCGTAAATTTTTGAAATCATGCTCATTTCAATTTAAAGCCCGAGATGTCTGAATTTCTTAATTTGCCCACTGAAAAGTTAAAAGGAGCGATTTAAAAAAAAAAAAAAATCTAAACAGCCTTTTCTTTTCTATATTTATTGATTTCCCCACTCCAAATGTTAAATAGTTTCTTACTGACGCTATTAAAATAACCCCAGAAATTAGCGGTTTTTTCAGAAATCGCAACAAAAAATATGGTGGCATCAGTTCACAAGATATATAGGTACTTTTATTTTTTTAAAATTGGCGTCAATGTGAAATTGTTTGTTTGCTTAGATTTGCGAAAATGGCAGTGTTAGCCACTGTTCGATGGTTCAACGAGCGACCGTCCCGGAAGTGGACGAAAGCGCTCCTTCAACACATCCAATAACCGCAATATCATCAAAAAGCGACAAATAGCTGAAAAGGACCTAAGCCTACAGAAGCTCCCACAAAGCTCAGCTCCTTAAAATCCATAACTGAGGGGATCAAAAACTAAGTTATGTAAAAAAAGGACTTGGCACCTTTTCACCTTTAGTAGCGATATATTAAGATTACTTGTCAAGTACAAGCACCTGCATTCTACTATCTAACTCTTTTCTTACCTCCAAATAATCAGTGATGGTGGAAATATAGTCCGAGTTTTCTTTTGAAAGGTAGTAGTATTCCTGCAGGTCATCCATAAATACATCCCAACGTTTGATTATAGGTGAATTGGCATTTCTCAAGATATCTGCGTAAATTTTTAAATTACTTAAAAAAATATTCCCTCACCTTATTGGAAAGGCAATTCAGCTTACCTAGTACTGTCAGTACAAATTCAGATTTCAATTGTTCCAAGGCGGAATACAACTCAATTTCAGCATGATGCCAGATACGATAAGCGGCCATTGGCGTAAATTCGTCCAGTTGCTGAGGGAGAGACACAATTTTAGAAAAGATTTATATTCCTAAGCATCACATCATTCATTAAGTCTTCCCTGCCCTCTTCACTCACTGACTCACTTACCATTTCTTTGAGCGCTTTGATGCGCATTTCCACAAAATAAATCCAACCATGCACAATGTCTTCGAGTATGTCTTGTGAGTATGTCGGTATCAAATCGAGCTTTTTTACATCAACTTGTATCTTCACCTTTGACTCCTCGAATTCAACATCCTCCTGTCCTGGCGCTGTGTAACCAGTTGGTAAATCAAATGCGCGCATACTATGTTTTGTTGTCCATTCCACTTCGGCCTCGAACTCGCCCATTTCTTTGAGTAGATTTTGCTGATAAGGCGGCAACTTTTCCACAGTTGTTTCCTCCTCGAGGCGTTGGCGCTCGACAGCTGCGTTCGTCTCTTGCAATAGTTTCTCCCAGCGTTCGGTAATGGTTAATTTGGGTTTCTCAGGTTCCTCTGGTAATTAAAGTGAATAATTGAAATAAGCTATGCAGGTCCCAAAGGATGGACGCGTGAGTGAGTGGAAAAGCGGTTGGACAGCGGTTAACTAACTACGCCGTTTAAGTAATGCCGGAAGCGACAGCACATCAAACGAAATTGCATCGACCCATGTCAGCGGTTGCTAACAGCAGTGACGACAGGTTGACTTGTTGACATCGCGGCCCAAGTGAATTATGTATGCCGTGCCGCTACATGCCAGTAAGGTGAACAAGTACACTATATATATAAATACATACATACATACATAAGTATGTAGTTAGTGAGACTGGCGTAATTAGCCAACGCAGCTTTCACACCCACGAGCGGTCATTTATGTACGTTGCGACACCTACCCAATTGTTCAGAAGACGAAGACGAAACAACATCTTCTGCTTTCGCCTCTGGTTCTTCCTCTGCCTCCTGCTCATCCTCGTCCTCATCGTCAGCATCACCTTGACCGTCCTCTAGTTTCTTGCTTGGTCTTCTTTTTTGTGCTTGTTTTTTAAGTTTCTCCATTTTTCTGTGACGCCGGGCGCATATTAATGATGAGTATTTTCATTTTGTTTTTGTGGAGGATTTTGATGTCGAGATTGCGCGAAACAATTCAATAAAAATAATTATTGTCGCAACATTCAAATGGATGGTCGAAAAGGTTATGCTGTCACCACTAAAAGAGGTTTCGTAACGCTACTTTTACATTTACAAAACGAATGTGGAAAATAATAAAAAATATCACAAAATCGACAACGAAAAGAAGACACAACTGAGCCATTTATTTTGAAAGTGGCATAAGTCACTTCAGAGCTCTTGTGCTTAAATGATCGGTAACTTGTATCTGAAGGCGTCGGTTATTCGTTCAACTTCATCAACCAAAGGTAGAAGGTTTTGCCATTATTTTATGACGCTAGAGCGATTTGTAAATGCATTCGGTTACAAGTAGCCGGTCATTTAAGCACAGAAAGTAAGAAGTGACTTTCAAAATAAATGGCTCAACTAATGAAATGAAAAGTGAAAAGGATTTGTCTAATAAAATAAAAGGAGATGAGAATTAAGTTGAATGCTACAGATAAGCGGAATGCAACAAAAGGTGACAACAATCGACCATAAATGGGTTACGCGGTGTGAAAGGTGATTGGTGAAAAAAAGTCATCAACATTTTTGTTCAGCCCACCAAAGTGCGGTCCTCCGTACGGGGTGGGTGGGTTAAGGGACTTGAGTGTCTGCTTGTGAAATATTTAATCTTACACTTTGGTAATAAACGATATTATTTGATTTTGCACAAAACAGGGTTTGCTTGAAGTGAATTCATTAGGACTTCGGATATTAGCCTCTTTAATGGAACCAGGAGTATAGTAACCAACGAAGAAGAAAAAATGTTGGCCGAAGATAGTCCAGCATAATATTGTTTAAAATATGGATGGTCCTACCTACACTTTAACATCGCCTCCGAACTGAAGATGGTCTTCTTGTGAGAAACATTTTCATGAAAAAATGCAATCGGAGATTTCTGAAGGCCTGCCGAGAGGCGACCGCTATGAGGAAAGACGTTGGTATTATTTGGAGCTTGAGTCGAACCTTTGTCCTACCTAGTAAACAGCTGGATTTGCTGATTTTTACTAGAAAGCTTCCGGTTGAAAATTTTAAGCTATGACACATATTTTTGCGGAAATCTGAGAAGTTTTTATGGCACCGTAATGTGATCTGCGTAATATTAAATTTCTAAATGTTTAAGGATAGTTATAGCCTCTTTAATTGCAGGATATTAAGACATTCGATACATAATTACCAATAAGTATTAATATAAACCAGATCTTTTCTTCAGGTATGTATGTATATAGGCACATCATTTAATTTTTACGGTTACTTCGTAATTGAAAACTTTTAGGAATTATTTATTTTACATTTAAAATGTAAGTAACTGGTTGAGGAGCATCGACGTGAAAAGTGACTGGTTTGAGAACTACACTTGGGATCGCATTAAATCCTTGGAGGACTGTAGCAAGATTTTTTGTAGCTATTAACCTGAAAATAGCGAAAAACGTGGACGAAAGCCATCATACATTAATATAAATGTCATTCTTTAAATAAGAAAGCTTGGTAAGATCTATAAATAGTCTTCCCGAATTATCCGCCGGATTTCGTAACACTGAAGCGTGTATCAGGTAAAAGTTATAGCTATAAAAGAGGTGGTTGTGTACTTAAATGCACATGCCATAACGAAGACTACGGTTACCTAAAAAGCTACTCTTATACCGGTTTTTGTATTAAGTACGTTAAATCTTTACGTGCAATATATAACCTCATTTCGAATAGACGAAGCCAGTCACTATTCAAAAGCGTTAAGAAGTGTTTTCTCCATATCTCAAATGTTAGCAGATTCCCACTTTCGTCTCAGCAAGAATCAGCTCCGGCAGCCGCCTTGCAGAACATCTAGCCATTCGCGCTGGCTCCCCTTTCTTCATATTTTTAAGAGGCCGGCCTTCTTCCCTCCTCTTTTCTTTCGTGCCGCTATTCGCTACAAGGTAACTTGGTATTCTGTGTATTTCTCTACATCGGCGGCATTTTTTGCTCTTTGACCTGGATACAATCAAGTGTCTTGTACTACATTCCAAGCCGTTAAGAAGTCGGACAGCCTCTCTCCGTTGTAGAAGCGGTGCTCGAGAAAACTGAAATTGACGGCTGTTGAACCAAGTAGTTAGTATGCCTTACTTTCACTTCGGCAGAATATTCAACAGCCATTCTCGCTAAAAAACCATCATCATTGAAATGCTTTTTTCTTCTAGTGAATGTGTCGGAAACTTGGTCCCGTTGAGGTCCACCATCAACAGAATCGAAGAGAAAAAAATTGTAGCTACTGGCTTTTGCAGCTTGAACCATCACTTATTATGTATTTAAATGTGGCAAGTCAACAAATTATTAATCGTCATAAGAATGCAGAAAAAAAAATCCCACAAGGTTTGCCGGTGAATATGAATAGCAAGGGGTAAGACGAAAAAATCCGATTAAAAATACAAAACAAAGGGATATCCTTATCGGATGCTCTGTAATTTATGTGCAACAAGGGTAAATGTAAAATACTAGTAGTGAAGTAACAAAGGAAAGCAGAAAAATATAAAGGAAATAAAAACGAAGGGAAAGTAAATATAAGTCGCCCGAGTGAGAAGTGAATATGGCGTCCAACTGGGGGTGTGTGTGTGACTACGAGCTCCAGTTGGGTACACAAATTCATGTTTAAAGTGTGTAAACAAAAATAGCCAAAAAAAGGAGCAATGCACATAAATAACCAAACAAGAAAGCGTAACAAGCACAACGGAATAAATGAAAGGAATGTAGGCAATATAAAACCAAACTGACAGCACTGCGAAGGCTAGCGGCGGAAAACAGGAAACGGCATGGCAAAGTGAAGCACAAATGTCCGCCTCCGCCAACATTTCTACAGATTCCGTTTTTTTTTTTTTTTTAACTACATACATACTTTTTCTGTTTAAGTGCGCGCAAACGGAATTCCGAGGGCTTTGACAATTCCAGCAAACCTGGACCCGTCTGCTTGCTCTCGCCCGAGCCGCCGGGGCCAGCGCAAATTGTTTCATCGGCGTTCGCGTGGCTTTCGTCGAATTTTGGTTCACGAAATTGAAATTGAATCGCCTTGTGGCCAACCTGCAAGTAAGCAAGAAAAAAACAAAATCGACTTAAATAAGGAGGGACACATGCGCGCGATTTAGAAAGGACGATGACAGGCAAACATTTTGTGAAAATATGTATGTACTCTCAAAAGGTTGGTTGATGGGTGGCAATTGGTGCGGCGCGACCGCAGCTTACAATATTTTAATTTCTAATTGATTTGCTTCGATAATTTTGTAATGGCAACGACGACGACGACGGCCACCACGACGATGGCTTGGCGTACGCCTCGCGACAATGTCGGGTGATTTAAAAAGAATTTTAATTTACTTTCCAACGAAGCGCAGCGAAGGGACAAAGTCGCATACGTTCACGCAGCAGGGCGTAACTAGTATACATACATACATCTAACGCAGACAGCGGACGAACGGTTAGGGCGATGGTTAACGCGGGTTAAATAAGTTTACGGATGTGCACAAAGGTTCAATACCCAAAAGACCTAATAACCGCACGAAATTGGCGCAATGATGCCGCAACTTTCTATTTTGCCTTTCCATGCAAAGCCAATATGCTACATACATACATTAGTACGCATAAGCCGCGCGGGACATAATTGGCTACTTCTTCGAAACAAAATCTCCATAAGCCAAGGGAGCCAGCCATGCGATGCAGTCTTGCGGAAAAGCGCGCCGCAAAAAAACAAAAATGAGATTTTGATCGATGGCTGTGTTACTATGGAATTAATTACAATTCGCCACTTCATTACGTTTCGAAATAATCGAACTGAGCTGGGGCAAGCATAGCTTTGATTAATTGAAAACTGTAAGCTTTAACTGCGCAGTGAGTGCGGGGGAGCAAGCGGCAATCACCAATCAGCAAGTGGCAAGTGACGAGCGGTGCGCGCTGAACCCACTGACTGGTAGATGGTAGAGTTTCGGTGGTGCCAAGATATATTGGAAATTAAAATTGCATAGATTAATTTTAGTAGCTCGTCAATATTTTTTCCATTATTCTCCAATTCTATTTACTTTTGCCATTCTATTCCATAGAAGACGTAGCGATGTTGCATTTCACTGATTGCTTTGCTTTGTTCACTACGATTTTCTCTGTATATGTATGTATATACGTACATTTGCACATTCTGAGCTTTAAGCGAAATAAAGCTACTTCGATTATCTTCAAGAATACGAAACAATTGATCATTCTATTGTTAACGTATTTATATGGGTACATATGCAAGTGTATGTGTGTGTGTGTGTGTGTGTGTAGGTGTTACTTGCCCCCAATCAATTACAATAGTACTTACCACATTCAAATCACTCTGCAAGGAACTCATTACGGTACCATTTAACGTGCCAACGACAAAGTAACTTGGCATTTCTGCAAAGCATTCGGAGCGATTGTAGTAGCTGCCTGTTGGCGGGAAGATATGAAGCGTAAATGAGAAATTTAATAAACTATCAACGTTGGGGAGTATAAGAATGGTGATGTGTGAAAAAGGAATGAGTGCTGCATACGTATTTAGTGCGTATCCGAAAAAAATCATTAATATTAAACGGTTATATCAGAAACATATGTACATACACACATACGTATGTATTAGGGTGTGTAAAAAAAAAATCAATTTGACAATAATTATTTTTTAGTTAGTTACAAAATTCAAAACAAAAAGTTATTTTCCTTAAAATATTTCAATTTTTGACCTTGAGTATCTTTTAAATGGTTAGATTAATGAAAAGAGTATATGAAATCATTTTTGTAGAGGGTCCAATTTCCAATTTCGATGTAACTGGTTTAACGATCTATTGGTGATAAAATATGACCATTTTTATATGGGACTAAATTGAAAATGGAAAACTATGATGAGCATAATCTTCCCGTTAAAATTAAATATCTCTAGATGCATCTAGGAACTAGTTTTCGTGTGTCGGATCCGAAAAAAAACTACTCGATTTTTTTTGACCCACCCTAATATGTATCTATGTTAATATGTATACTGTAGCGTACATATATAGTGCGACAATTTAGTAGCCGGATACATGCCAATTCTCAGCAACCAGTGGCATCGCTTAGGTCAAGGCGAATTCATGTTAGCGGTGGGGCAAAACAAAATCTGCGCAATAAATTATAAGCATTTCGACAGTAAAAATTAAAAAACACCTTATTTTTATGAGTGATGGACATACTTAAGTAATTTTGTATTTAAAGTACCAGTTTGGGTACTAAATAATTATCCAAATACTTAGTATTTGGGAATGCCAAAATACTCAAATGAAAATAACTTAGGTATTTAGGAGCTGCTACCCTGCAAAAAATGCGACTAATCCGGGATGACTCCGGGAGCAATCGCAAAGGAGCATGCGACTAATACCACTTTTGATCTCTTTATATGGAATGAACTGATCGCTTTTGTTCGAGCATGTCCTATGAAGAGACTAATTGTTCACCTTTATACCCGAACGGGTATAAAAAGCGACTAGTCACTTTTAAAAAATAAAAATAAAAATTTGCGCCAGCTGAGATTCGAACCGGAGTTCTCAGTTTTGTTAAGCGAATACTCTCTCTATGTGCCAGCGCCGCACATGAAATTTCATTAACAAAGTGCGTACATATCATTAAATTGGTAATAGTACCCGTTAGAGATGAGGAGGACTAATTGATCTCCAAATATACCCGTGATGGATGAATCGAGACTAAATGATCCACAATAGTACCCGTATGAGACTAGTTGCGACTAATTTATGCCCAATTGTACCTGATTGAGAGTAATCTCGGAATACTCTCTTTAGAGATTAGTCGCACAATTTTTTGCAGGGTAGCTACAAAAAAATAAAAATAATAATAAAGTATTTAGAAGACGCTGGATACTCTGATCTAAAGTCATCAGGTATTTTTTCAACTTTCCTCACCTTAACTCAACGCACCTCTCCTAAACTCGCCTCACCTCAAAAAAAATAGTTTTTTTTTAGAAAATACCGTAGTAATGTCCTGTAGTAAAATCCTGATATACATAGGCCGCAAGTTTCAAAGTAGTCCGAAGAATCAGAAAAGGTTCCGAAGATGGAGAAGTAGTCACAAAGACCTAAAATAGTGCCCAAAATCTCGATATAGTCCCAAATTCCTCGAGGTATCGCGAAATTCCCGAAATCTATAATATCTTATGAAAATCCCGATAGTAGTCCCGAAAGTTTAAATAGATACTGTCCCGATAATCTCGAAATATGGAGTTCCGAGGATATCGAAATTTCTAAGAATAGTAACGAAAATTCTGAAATAGTCTTAATAAATATGAAGGTCATAAAAATCCTGAGATAGTTCCGAAAATCTGGAAATAATATCGAAAATCCAAAATAGTCGCGGAAATTCTGAAATACTCCCGAAAGTTCATAAGCAAGCAATAATGTTACTCATTCCCCAGGTACACTCTTTCCTGCTCATTTTTTATAGAAAAAAATTGTATTTGACCATTCTTTCCTTTTTTTACTTTTACATGGATTTTTGTCCTTAGTGCCTTGATTTTTTCTTAACCCAATAGGATTTAACACACAATATATTATTTTTTTAGGGTTTCCACGTTAATGTGTAAATTTTTTTTCATAAAAAATCTAGAACTATTAATTAATTTCTCATGCGGTATATACGATAAATGGAGAGTTTTGTTACTCGTAGCCGACAAAAACATATCTAAAATAATGGTTCTATCAGCCAATAATTTTATTTACTTACGTATGCCATATGGATCCTTACGTAGGAAGTATAAATACCGAATGTTGGGATCAAGTTTACTCGCCTCAATATCTCCGAAGTGACAATGCAGCCTTGGTGTTTTCACATATTCTTGAACAATTTTCTGTGAACAAAAGGAACAATTTAAATATAGAACTTTAATAACATAATAGAACAATCCCAACAATAATACCCAATTATTTGTTTTAAGCCTTTTTTCCTAGTAACTATACTATGCTATAGCTCCGCCAAACCCACAGAAAATGCCAGATAAATAAAAAATCTTTAGTATTAAAAAATGAAGGTGAAGAGAACCACAGTTTTTCGATCGAAAAATATTGATTTTAAAAAACCATTTCTACGATAATTTCCCCCCCCCCCATATAAAATACAAGGAGAACTTTCAGCGTCTCTAAATATTTTTTTATTTCAAAATAAAAAAAACTTTCGATATAAAACAATACTTGGGGGTGAGACCACTAAAATTCCGACTTTACTTATTTTTGACCACCCGAATGTATACACATACATACATATGTATACCTTCTTATATTGAGCCATCAAATTTGGTGATGAGCTTAAAATTGCAAATGATTTGTACATATTTGAAAACTTTTTCGAGGAAACCTTTCCGTTGGTATTACTCTACGCTAAAGTTTGCGCACTAATCGCAACGTACACTCGAACAATGAAGCTTACTTTCAATTGAGTTGCTAAAGTTAAATATGAAGGAATCGCATTTGCATGCAAAAGATTTGAAAAATCAACTCAGAAAGTGATTAATAGTTTGAAGGTAATGAACAAAAAACACTAACATACATACATACATACATATTCTCACTCTCAGTAATGCACACATACATACCTATGTAGTATGTATGTAGGTATGTATATGCGATCGTTTCCCAGCCAGCAAAAAAATCCGAAAATGGATACGAAAACAGCTTGTAAAGAAAATGGATGAAATGCGGATTGCTGTCCGTTTTGGACATTCTGGCGAACAGTTTTTCTATTAAAGTGTGCAGCAGAAAGATATAAACCGAAAGATATCGAAAATGGTTGCGAAACAGATAAGTTTTTGGCTGTTTTTTTTTGAAATTCGTTTGATTAAATTTTTTGTTCAATACGCTTTCCTTCTTCACTTTTCAAACATACTTTTTTAGTTCGAAAAAAAATATAATAAAATCAGGAAACCATCTGACAGCATTCGAACCTGACACCTTCTGAAAGCTAACAACTAGTAGCACGTTCCTCCGCACGCTCAGCCAGTCGGAAAGGCTTTCAAATGTTCAGCGTGAACCAGTAAAATAAAATTATTGCTTTCAAAGAACGCTTTCCGTTTGCAGATACGGAAATGAATTAAAACTGAAGTAATTTTTTGTACGTTTCCGGTTAGGAAAACCGCTCAGGATTTTGAACGTTACTGGGTACAAAAATGAATGAAAATTTTAGTCGTTTCCAGATGCGAAAAATCGACGAGACCGCAATGTAGGCAACATTTACGCTTCTCTGCTGGGTTATGGGTTACTTTGCTTCATATCACACTCATAAATGCAGATATAAATACTCACCTTCACTTCAACGAATTTTGTTGGTATCTTGTGGGTGGTTCTTCTATGAGCGCTGTGCTTTTTCTTCTTCTTACCCTTCTTGCTGGATGCTCCTTTTAACGCCACATCCACAGTCGAAGGTAATAGTTGCGTGATGTGGCAAGATACACAAAGAGGTATGAAAAAGTTAGAAAAGCATCAAGGTATTAATTTATGCGCTTACATAAAGACAATCGAGTCGACCGTAGCCAAAGGATTGAAGAGAATGCAATTGCAAAAAGAAAAAACAAAAAAAAAAAACAAAAAAAAACAAAGAAAAAGTAGACAATTCATAATTTAAGTAAAAGTGTATGCAAGTATGTTGGCACCTACAGGGTGGTTCAAATACAATTTCTTTTTTGATAAAAACTACTTTGAAAATGTAAAAACTTTATTCGAATGGTCAGCGAATTTCAAAGCACTTAAGCAGGGATCACACGATTTGTTCATTTGTACAGATTTGTACACTTCCGCAGTTACAGAGTGCTGCTCTTTGGAAAGTTGTTATTGAGCTGAACTCATTCTCGATTAAAATTTCTAGGCAACATCACCATCACCAAATGAGGCCAAAATTTTAGTTGAGAAAAAGAAGTACATGTAAAGGATTTCACAAAAATGTATTGAAATATTACTATTTTTTAAAAGTGCCTATTTTGAAAAAATTTCCTCTACAAATGCACTGAGCTTTCGGCAGCACCTTATCAGCTGGTCGCTAAAATTTCACACAGATACTGAGTCAATTTGCCTGTATATACATATATGAACTTTAAATCTCTGTAAGGGGGTAACATATATTTTAAGGTCACAGTGCTCTATACCGGAAGATCCAAGTCTAAATATGTAATATTGTCACACATATGTCAGACAATAAAACTAGGAATTTGATATTCGAACGCTGGAAATTAATGAGGGCAGAGATTTGTGAAGTCAACTTTATCAGAAAGGACTACTAATGATGTAGAGAAGTGTGTCGAATATTGTACTAAGTCGGTCTTTATTAAGAGTAAGAAAATGTAAATAGAGTTTGTAATATAATAACCGGGCTCACAAGACACGCCACTGCGACGACAGTTAATTTTTCTTAAACATGTATATGAACCACCCATTATGTATGTATGTATTTATGTAGTCCTAGTAGGCTTGAGTATGCTGAGTGTGTACTTTGGTCATTGCTATTGTATGTACTTTCGAATTAAGTGAACAATGTGCAAATGCTTTTGTAGCAAGTTTTGTGTGGCAAATTGTAGTAGTTGGCTCAAGGAAGCCAGCTACTCTAAATGAAAATGAACAGGAACATGAAAATCAAAAGGCTTCCGAAATGGAAAAAGTTGAAATGGAAAAATTGCCAAATCACAGCTAAGCTATAAGAGAGTGATGTAGCAAATGAAAGAATGCCAAATGGAATATGGTAATAAGTATGTAAATGGCATAGCGGCAGTGCTGAGACAGGTAGGCGGATGAAGCATTCTATATTAATAGAAATTAAAATCAACTCAATCAAGTTGCATAATCAGTGCAATGGAAGATGGCAACCGTGCGTTAGTGATTACCATTTAGATAGACGTCACTTAAATGTCTGCTCGTCTCGAGGCAGCGTCAATCTCAGTGTGTGTGTGTGTGTTTTAGGGAATTTGTGACTGCTGGCAGTGATGGTGATGGCTCACGCGTCGCGTACGGATGCTGCAAGGCAAAATAATCAACACTTTCCTGAGCTGTAAGCATGCATACACTTACATACATACATACACATAATGCAAGGCAAATACCCATACAGACACACACACACACACAGACACACACACACGCAGTTCAAGGCATGCCAAAAGTTGCATCCTTCATCGGCGACGCTGGCAACGGGTATGCCGTAACTTTGCCAGCCAATGTTAGTAATTTACAAATGTTGCAAGTTTGAATGCGTTGCATAAACTACTTCTGACTGCTGAGCTTCGTGCTGTGCATTCACCAGCTACCAGCTACCAACCAGTCAAGTCAAGGGCAAGACGCATATCAACAGGGAATGAACATTTTTGGCAGAGCTCGCGGGAGCGTTGGAGAGGTGTCTCAACAAATTAGAATTTGAAGCGCATTTAAATATTAAGCGCGTTGCTGCATCCGCCAAGGCGTACTTAGTGGCTGAAAACAGCAATTAGTTGTGGCGCAAGAATGCACGCTGCCACAAAGTGGCAACATCAAGATTAACTAACAGAAATGTCCATTTCATTTACATAAACCACAAATTGGGAAAGAGTCGAAGGCAACAAGGCGCGAAGGCGCGCGCAACAACAACGCCAACAAATAGCGCAATAATTCAACGAATCAAAGTCATAAGAGAAGCAAAAGTGCATAATTGGAAGAGGAAGGAGAAAAAAGGTGCCCGATAAGATTGAGATGCAGAAAAGTTGGAAAAACAAAAAAAGAGCAAGAAGAAGAGACGAAATACAAAAAGAATTATACAAAGATGAATAGCTAAAAATCAGCATCGGAAAAGTTTTCTCATAATTACCATCTTCATCTTCGTCATCGCTGGCTGCTTGTCATAGAGTTGAGAACAGAAGAATTAAATGTGTGTGTATGTATGTATGTGTGGAAATTAAATATTTATCTAAAAACATCCCAGCAGGAAAAAATTCGTTATTATGTTTATGTTTTTTTGTTTTTTTTTGAAGCCAATTGCGTTGCTTACGATAGGAAAAAGCCTTAGGGGTAGGACAGTTTTACAGGGCTAAACCTGCAACTGTCTTTCAACTCACCACGGACTTTCGAAATACCAGAAGTTTTTTTTGAGACAATTGTCAATTCTGGCAACTATCTTGAAAGAAAAGAAACTAAATAAAATAAAAAACTATTTTTCTTTATAAAACAGTAAAATTTTAAAATTAAAAGCAAACTAAATTAAAAAAGAAGGTAAACAAATTAAAAAAAATAAAGAAAAAATAACTTGCAGAAAATGACAAGAAACTTATAAATTATTTTTTTTTTTAAACAATAAAATTTATAACTTAAAAAAAATTAAATTGAGAAAAATAAAGAAAAAATTAAGTTACTAAAAAATGAATGAAATGTAACAAATATATATTTTTTTAAAACAATGGCCTATATGAATAAAAAGAGACAACTACTTTCTTCCAAATTCATTTGAATAAATCTTGTAAAATCTTGTAGGTTGCGCCGTGAGCCGATTACGAAATTTCGAATGCGGCTAATTTCGATTCCTGGAAGCTCAGTGTTTGGTCAGAAGGGCGAGCCAAAATTCTCCCACCTCAGCCTCATTAGCAAGGTTGGGTAGTCTAAAAGAAAGTATGGAGATGATTCTACTTCATCTTCCTCTTGACAGCTGATACAAAAGGATAAGTTAAAATTTCAAGTCTCGCTGCATGAATACCAATCGCACAATTGCCTGTCAGAACCCTAATCACTAGCCCTTGAAAGGCAACGTATTATAAAAACATTTGCTGCACTTTTCCTTTTTATATCACAAAATGACCCGGTTTCGCTTAGCCTAATAGCTGTTCGTGTTGCGACAATTGTGTCTGCAATATCCGCAGGCCTCATGTTCAACGTATGTAAGTAAAAATTATCGCAAAGAAGTACATTTAACTGTACTTCGAAGTATGAAGTACAAGTGCGAAAAAAGAAGTACTGTACGAAAGAAGTGCGGTTGCGGTTGGTCACATTAGTAAAGCCCAGTGTTTTACCAAAAAGAAGTAACTGCCAGTCATCATCTGCGTTGGCTATCTAAAAATATGGGCAAGATATGATCCAACTTCAATTCCATAAAAATTTTCCGGTTGGGATATTTTTAAGAATTAACATATACATATCTACATATATACATAAGTTTTTAATCTTAATTCTCTTACCTGACTTTACTGAACTAACTCCACTTTGGAAGCCTTCTTCAGGGCTTTCGCCTTCAGCTTCTGTCGTTATACCACCATCTGTTGTTGTAGTTGGAGCCATACGTGAACCACCATCCGTATCTGCACCACCCTCAGCAGGTGACTCTTCGTCGGTTGTTGGCTGGGCGGTTGTAGGTGCCAGCTGAGCAGCAGGTTTTCCTTTACCTACCATAAAAAAGGTTTGATGAAAAACGGGTACTCTTATACCAGAGCCATACTCACCTTTTGCTGCTTGTTTGCCTTTCTTTTTACCAGGTTTCTCAGGTTTCGGTGGCGGCGGTGGTAGGGGAACTGAGCAAACAAAAAAAAACAATAAAAGGTTTAGTTGTCGTTGAAGATTTGAGAATAATAGGAAATGTTAAAGTGGGTGAGTAGGATTGGCGCATAAGGAGAGCGAAATGGATCGAAGGGTTTCCGATTATTTAAAAGAAGCTTTTCCATTAAATGACGCATGACGATGAAGCTGTAGTTGCTTCTCTCTTTCTATTAACAGCAATTTCATATGTTGATACGGACGGCAGGTACAGAAAGGCGCTCTGTCAGTGGCTGGTTGAGCTTTTAAATACTACTATAAAAACGCCAATTGGTGAGGTTCTGGAAAACGTAAAACTTCTTATTGAAAAATATTGTTGGCCGGTAATATATATACATATATACACTTGTGATCATCTAATTAAGCCAGCAACATTTTGATCTGTTTTGACTATTTTTCTTTTGTTTATTTAATGTATATTATTTTTCCATACAAGTCTAGCTTATTACATAACAAACACCACGTAAATACAGATTTCAAACTTACTGCAAAAATTATGAAAAATCTGCAAATTTTCAACTTTTTATTCAGATTTTTTTTTGAGTATGCAGTTTAATATCCCATTAAATTTTAGGTAATAATCTGCAAGCCTGAAGTTGCTTAAAGTCGCGTTGATTTTTAGTAATTTTTTTCTGACTTCATGCCGCATTTTTTTTTCATACAAAAAAAAATTTCGAATTTATTAGAAGAAACTAGTTTGTTCTAAGATCGGGTATATATATATATATATAATATATGTTTCTTTACCACTTTATGTCAATTTATGGTTAATTCTAAACCTAAAATGCTTTTGTTTTTGAAAGTCTGGCAGCTGGCTAAAAAAATGTCATAATTTTTGTAGCGGACAATTCTTATGTAGCCCAGTCCTTATATAAGAAGACAATGCGAGATAAGTGTGAGGTATTTTGGATTACAAGTACCAGAAAAAAAAATTAGTGAAAAATTGCGCGCACATCAGCGCGTCTGATATCCTAATCCCTACGGACCGAGTTCGTCGGATCGGATGTAATAAGCTATTACTAGCAAGATTTTCTTTCGATTTTCCTTTTTTACGTAATTCGCCAACATTCAGATTAGTAAAAATATTATATTTCCATTTTCAATTATATAAATATAAATAAACTAGATAATAAATACTACTTATGACTCAGAATATCCCTCTTTTCAGATACATCCTCATTTCTAGATTTACAGAAATTCCTTAAACACAAAGGTAAACATCAACACAGATCCTTTTGCTGAGCATTCGCATTTCGCCACATTACCACAACAAAGTGCGCCTAAATAGCCGCAGTCTCAGGTTACTCTTGGTATTGTAAACATATATATATGTATATATACATGTATATATGTACTGTTGCCTCTGCTCGTTCAACTTTGATGATGTCGACGTGTTATCTCAGGCGCTTTAACGCGTCCCTTAGTTGCTTAGAAACGTGTTCTCTGCTTAGGCTTTTCCAGCCACTGTTGTACGCCAAGCATTTCATGTCGAATTACGAGTAAGCGGTGTGCGTAACTATGTATGTACATGTGTGCATGAATGCATTCCAGAAGCAACGAATTGTTGCACGCACTAATAATACTTGTAAGATATTGCTATTGTTGGTGGCATGCAAAAGCTTCCTTAGTTTATATTTGTAGTTTGTCTTGTTGTGGCATGCAGCAAATAGTACGGTTACACCAGAGGAGCTGGGCACACACAGGTCTACTATCAGCATCGCGTTCGCGTTCACACCAGCTGTGTTGCTTACGTCCGCAGTGCTGTGTTGTATTGAAATGGTGCTGCTGCGGAATTTGCTACCAGCCACCGGCATAACTGGCATATGTAAGCTGGCCGGCGTCCAAAGTGGTTGGTGGCTGTAGTTCATCGTCTACTTTGACGCCTCCTGATAAGTGAACTGCCCAGCTACGACGTTGTTGTCAATCATGCTAAGCTATCAAGCTCGCTTTCTTCCCTCGCCGCGCTGCCGCTGCTATAGGAGTTGCATTTTTTTGTAAGCGAGCGACAAAAGAACGCTCAACTCGGGTAAAATTTAAGTTACGTACATACATATATAAGGAAACCGACCCTCTCTGAACCCGAATAAATAGCCGAGTTTGTGTTGTGCTTTACGTGTATCTCATAATTTAAGCGAGTGTTCTTTTGTAGCTCGGTTGCAAAAGAATGCACCTACGATTATTCGGCTGCTCTATTTGCCAGTGACGCAGTGGTGCAAATACTGCTTTGCATTTTGGTAGCTTGTACTAAATTATGTGGCACATTCAGCTACTGGGTAAATGCAAATTGTATGTTTTGTCAGTGTTGAGCTTAATCAGCGCAAATCCCTTAGCAATTGGCTCGCCTCCATGTCGCCCACATTTAAGGGAGTGTTTCGACTTAGCTGAGTATTAAATTTGGCGGTACGTGACCACTGTACATTGCGGTATTGCCTTCACATATGTACATATGTACTTGTATGTATATATGTACATATGTAAGTTCTTGTTTGAGAGTGCAAGCGTCGAAGTTGCAGCCCAGCAGCACCTTTGTTGTGTGGTTAGAGTTTGTGTTCCTTCTGTTTATGCAGCACTCGAATTTGTTGAATGTGGAAATTGACAGTGGTATGTGTAAATGGAATTTAAACAACAACAACAAAACATAGCGCTTAAGTTTTGCGTATGATTAGAAGGGCGATTGCAAAATTGCAACAAATGTATGCAATGGCTAATGCGTTTGGTGACGCAACCAATTTGTGTTTGATTAAAACCACACACAATGTATGCCAGTTTCTTTCCCCTTTACATTTATCCTCTTTATTTTCGCCTCTTCGCTCTTCCATTCCAATCTACACAAGTTTTCTCACTTACCTTCTTCCAACACCGTAATCTCCTTTTCGACCATCTTGTCGTAGTATGTGCGCCACACCGTTAGCAACAGCAGCTGTATATCGGAGTTCTTCGTGCATTTGTCATCGAGAAAGTGTGCGAACTCCTCAGTGTGATTATCCATCAGTGCATTCATATATTCCGGCTCGTAGACGCCCAGCATATTGCTGATGATGTAACGCAACCACAATAGCCGGTTGTCAGCTTCAATGGTTGCGTGCTGGTGCGTGTCGCTGGATGCTATCGTGTCGCTCATGTTGGTTTCGTTTGTTTGTATACTACGGTCTGCGTTGGCGCATGTAAAATTGGAATCCCTAGTTCAATTGAGATTCAAGGTGTCCAGATTGATACGCCTTGGTATTGTCTGAAAAAATGGGGAAAAAGTGCTGATAAATCAAATATACATAGTCAATTGTGGTTTGCTGCAATTGTTGCATGTTCTAAGAACGCTACGTGTGTCATACAACGTTGAAGGGCATGCAAATCAAAGTGGAAAGCAAACTTTGGAAAATTGACAATAAATACATATGTATATGTACATTAGGGGGGTCCAAAACAGTAAAGGTGGAATTGTAATGCTCTCACCCCCTAGGATTGCTCTGTATAGAAAAAAGTGTACCCCTAATTTTTTATTTTGAAATCAAAAAATATTTAGAGGTCGTTCAAAGCGCTCAAAGTTTTCCATATAGTTTTATATGGGACAAAAATTTTTTTCGTAGAAATGGTATCGAATTCTTGAAAGTGAATATTTTTCGCTCGGAAGACCCTGGTTCTCTGCATGAGTTTTTCAATAATAATACCGAACTCTTTTTTGAACCATTTTTTAATACCAACGATTTTTTATCGGTCGCCCCCTTTGCATTTTTCGGGGTTTTTGTGGATTTTTGGCGGACCTATAAATTATAGTTGCGATGAAAAAATGGTTAAATAAGCAATTGGGTATTATTATTGGAAATCTGCTGCAGATAAACAGAGTTTTCTGGTAGAAAAATAGTGATTTTTAACTATTCTATACAAGCTCTTCGAAAAATTGTTTTTTCCCATATAAAATACATGAAAAACTTTAGGCGCTTTGAGCGACCTCTAAATATTTTTTGATTTCAAAATAAAAAATAAGGGTATATTATTTTCGGTAAAAAACAATCTTAGGGGGAGAGAGCATAAGGGGGAGAGGGGGTTAAACTACGTGTCAGTCAGTGGCGGACCCACGGGGGGTGTTTTAATACATAGACGCCATATAATACATACATATGCGCCATGTTATACATGCATATCGTCGTTTAAGGTGCAAAACCGCGTATCAACAAAATGCAAAACCGCGTATCAGCGAAATGCAAAACCGCGTATGTGAAGTTGTAGAAGTTATTTTCTAGAGCATAAAAACACTCATATTGCAAATGAATCTTTTTTATAAAGCAATGGCATTTCTGGCTAGTATATTTCAGGACGAATGGATAAGGCTTGAGCCAAGAGCTTGTGTGAGCAAATCCAATTTTTGGCAGCCAATGTCAGTTACGCGATTTTGCAGAATGACGATACGTGGTTTTGTACTTTAAACGACGATATGCGCCATATTAAAACACACCCCGTGCGTCCGCCACTGACTGGCACGTAGTTTAACACCCAAAAGCCCCCCGCTGGATCCGCCCCACTGGTTCAGAGTGAGCCCCTAAATTAATTTAGGCTAAACCGACACTGAAGGGAAAAATAGTAAAATCAAACAGAATTAATTATATAATAATATAATTAGTTACAAGACTAAAATCGTATAATTAATATTTTCTTGCATAAAGCGACGTACGCACTTATAATACGATGAAATGCACCATAATCAATCAAAATGTGAATTTTGGTTTTTTAGTTAGTTACGGCTTTTTACATTTCAGCGACTACAAACACAAAGGATTGAAGAGGTTGCATATGGACAGGCATTGTGTCCACGAACTTAAGTTTGGAAGTTTGGGTGCTTAGGGTCCATAATTCAGGCCAAGGGTGGCCAAACTTAAAACCGCTGATATAGTTTTAAAAATACTTAAAATTAAGAAAAATAAGGGATATTACCTTTTTATTTGGCAACACTTAAAATTGCCGCACCCTGTATTAGTCTTCATTTAATGATGCCTTGGATAAAATGTTTTTATTTTTTTACAATACTTAACTGTGTAAAAAAATTTAAGCCACTAGTGTTGAAGCACCAAATTCGATCTTTATACTAGTGCACATTAGGGCGAGTCGAAAACACCAAATATTTGATGAGAAAAATTAATAGGTTTGATAAGATGCTATTTTAATCCCTTTTTCTACAAAATAAATCCTGTTTCTCTGCGAATACGAAAATTGTATAGGTACTAAAAGCTGCTATTTTAATGCCTTATGCTAGAAGAGAAATCGTGGTTCTCTGCGGCAATATCTTTAGTCTGCGAATGAGCTTGAAAAATTTATAATAAGAGTGGGAATACCAATTTTTGAATTCCGCAGACTGAAGATATTGCCGCAGAGAACCACGATTTCTCTTCTAGCATAAGGCATTAAAATAGCAGCTTTTAGTACCTATACAATTTTCGTATTAAAAATTTTCCGTTTTTCTACCTGCCCTAGTATACATATGTACAAACATACATATGTATATCTGTATTTCAATAATTTGTATCTTTATTTTTTTCACTATTCTAGACAAATTTCTGTGATTGCGAATGTTTAACGAGTTTCGCGGTTTCACGAGCAGCAGCTGGAAAGTAATCCGTCAAAAGCCTTCAAGCGGTAGCTTAAAAAACTTCGCAATGCAACGATGCAAAAGAAATTTAAATTCACCGCCAAAGCGAAACCGTTGTATTCAGCACAGTCGGAATTTTCTTCGCGCACAATTGCCTATTTTCGTTATTTTTTCAATCTTTGTCTGCGTAATTATTTTTATAACATTCAAGTGGCAGAAAAAATTTTCAATTTCTGATTATTTCAATTTGACTGCTTGTCTCACAGAATTTCATTGACAAGTGATTTCAATATTTTTTCACGCATGCGATATTTATTTGGAATTTTTTTTTGTTTTCACATGTATTTCCATATACTGCCTGTTTACTTTCGTTGCGGTATTTTCTTCGCTTTTATTTACTTTACTTCCCGAATTGGTTTTTATTTGCTTTCCTTGATTTTTGTTGATTACATGTTTTACTTCGATTTTATTTTGATTTTTTTTATTTACAAGTATGAATTTTTGGTTTGCCTACAATACAGCCTGTGCCAAAGCGCGGAATATTTTTTGTAATAAAAAATACTACGTTAACGTTGCCGACGTGTCTATGCGGAATGTTTTGTTCTATTTTTTTTTTTAGATCGCTGCATCTAGGCAACCAACCACTCGAATGGGTTTATGAGAAAATGTAGAACCAAGTTGCTTTGTTGGTTTGATTGAAGTTGTCAGGTTGGTTGTATGGCGGTTGGCTTCGCCTTTGTGGCAAGGAAAATGGAAAACAAATAAATTTGTTTAACGCGTTACCAAAGCGATTTGCAATCACCCGAGTAACCAGAATTTGCCTATTGTGTGTTATCTACATACATATATAATACACGAAGGCATTTTTTGTGCAGCATAAAAGATCTGCATCGTTTGTTCTATTTCCAAAAATTGGAGTGTCAAATTAAAGTGCTTGGCCTGTAGATGCTCAAACTGGTTTTATTTTTTCGAACAGAGTTGCCACCTGTTGAACAATTAAAATCACGTTCGTTCGATTTTCAAAAGTGAGGTGACAAATTAAAGGGCTGTAAATGTGAATTAAGGATTTGTGTTTTTGAAATGAGTTGCCACCTTTTAAAACTTATCTATATTTAAATTATTTAAAAAAATATATCAATTATTCAAGATAGGTATTAATCGAAATGGTTTTGAAAAGTTTTTTCTTTTTTTAACTTAACTATAGGAGGGTTGCCACTTGTTTAAAAAATTAAATTCAATTTGAATTAAGGGAAATAGGTAAGAGAAGTATGTATTTATCACCATATGGGTGCCAAACGAAATGGTTTTAAGAAGGTAATAGTTTAGAAATATTTTGAATAAGGTTGCCACCTGCTTGAAATGTCGAATTTAGTTAACTTATATACAAATTCTATGAAACATCAAAATATGAATGTCAAACGAAGGTGTGTTAAGAAATCTGTACTTCCAACGCTAAGACTAATTTTGAGGTGACTGAAAAGGGTTGCCACCTGTTTAAATAGCTAATAATATCCCAACGGTTTTTACCCTCCATTCCCGCCCATCCGCACGAGGGGCGCAGTCCGCATGACGTACGGAACCAGCTAAATTAAGAGCATTTTATAAGTTAAACGTATTACCAAAATTTCAAAAAACTTTATTTCTGAAACATATTTAGAGAATCAAACTCAACTTAATTTACCACTTAATTAAAATATGTATCGCAATGTTAGACAAAGGAAGCTTAACAAGAGTTTAGCTAGAAAATACCTTTCAAGAGGGCTGCCATCTGTTCGAATTTAATTAACGTACACACAAGTTTTATGAAACATTTAAATATGAGTGTGAATCGAAAGAAGTTTATGAAAACTTTAGTTTGAAAATATCTTTAATTAAGCTGGTCACCTTTTGGAAAAAAAAACATATCGATCTAAAGGTAAAGGTATATGTATGTGTATTATACGGGAAGGTATTTTGTGTGATAGTCATTCGATAACATATTCATAAGTAACACAAAATAATGTCAGGAGCAGGTAATAATGTACCTTTGTACTATTTACCATGTCATTTGACGGTAACAAGAGCAAATTCAATTTAAATCTATTAAATACATTCTAGCGTGTCTCAGTCCTTTACCCACAAAAGCGGCTATAACTTTCCTTTCTTCTTCTTCTTTTTTCTTTTCTATTCAAAACAGTAAGTGTGGCACCATTCTGAAATCTTTATTAAATGGGCAATTTTTTTATGTAATGTAAAGTTATAGCTCAGTACATTTTTTTCACCCGANAAGTGTGGCACCTTTCTGAAATCTTTATTAAATGAGCAATTTTTTTATGTAATGTAAAGTTATAGCTCAGTACATTTTTTTTTCACCCGAGATAGTCAAAGTTGGGGAAGAAAATATCAAAAAGTTAAAAATCCAGAAATAGTCCTAATTTTATAATATATTTTAACATGTTTTTTAATATATTTTAACTACATTGCATTTGAGTATGGAGAGGCAACTATGTGGAAGTATTTTACATAAAAAATTAACTAAGTATTGCCCGGTTTGTAGTTGCAGTTAAAGAAAAAACATGAAAAGGCACGATTTTTTTTTAAATTCAAAAAAATTTAAATATTTCAAAATCGGTGCCACTTTTACCTGAAAATTTTTTGTTTATCAGTGAGCTCACCCCCCACCTACCTTCCCCTAAAGTTTGGCACGTTACTTCTGGTACACCCTGTATAGATGACTGTGGAATATGTTTGGTTTAAAAATTTCGTCGCTAAATAATCCACTTTTCCTGCTCATGGCAAAATGCTTGTGTACACTTGGTTTCGTATGCGGGCCGGTCCATTCTGGTTCATATGTGTTTATGATTTAAAATTATGCTAAATTTTGTAATAAAATAAATTTTTGTAATAAACCAGCAACATCTGGCACTCGTTTTCCTCGCTTTAAGTTTGAATATCCTAAATTTATTTTAAACACATCAACACCGCAAGTCAAAATGGTATTGCAATAATACCATGTACATACATATGTAAGTTGCAAGATTATGGCATTCATTGTGGTAAGCATGTTGTGCAACAAGTTCATACATACAAACACACACACAAGCACACACACACACGCACCTATTCTAATAAAAAGATACTTATACACAGGTAAATAAATACACATATATCACGTAACCAAGATCTGCCACCTGCAACATGTAGCCTAAACTAATGGCCTGGCACATTAGTAGCTAGAGCTACATGGTTGACTTAAATGCCGCAACAAGAAGCATAGCGCCATCAGCAAAAACTAAATAACTAAAGCAGCTACTGCGAGTGTGTGTATGTATGTACACACATTTATTTATACGAATAGAAACAATAATCAACGGCGGGCATAGGGAGCACAGAGCGAGGCAAGTGAAAGCTGCTCCTTTGTGTTGTACGTTCTACATTTACAACATGCAACTGGGCGGCGGTTAACATTCCAAGGTGAATTTTTAGGACTGCTTGCTGCTGGTGTTACCGCCACATTTGTGGTGCAGTTACTTTGGCAGTGTTGAAAGGCAATCTTCATGTGATGTAGCGTGTTGCATGTACATACAAGTGTGTGGGCGTGGCGGTGTTACGCGCTGCAACAAGAAGGTAGGCGGCTCTGGTGGGTAATTGTATGGGGCGTTTCGAAGCATGCAAGGTACACCATTGTATGCCGCTTGAAATGTTCACCAGTTATGTATTTATGTAGTTTAGTTTTTTCTTTTCCTTAAACAAATGGGAAAATAATGGAAAGATTTTTGAAAGAATAAAGTGAAGGTTACGTCTTCACAAAAGGCAGCGAATAAATCGAATACTCAGCAATTTATTTCTTCTTTTATATACAAATTTAATTTTGGTTAATATTAAACAACTTAAGCCAATGTCAGGCCTAGTCTAGAAGTAAAACGCGTATGCACCTATCGGTTTGAAGAAAGGATAATTAGAAGTTTTCTAGATCGATTTTTTTTCTCGAGAAAAAAATTTCCATTTCCATTTTTCCTCGAGAACACGAATTGATCTAGCAAAACTGAGTATGAGGAATTGTTCGTATGGCCAACAGCTATCAAACTTGATATGTGTGCACTATTGTTTTTTTTTTGTGTTCCAATGTGATGTAGCATATGTGATTAACAAAGGTGAATCCCGAGTCAAAAATGGTACCAAGATCAACAAAATCATTTACAAAAGCGAGCTGTTCATTCGAAATATTATAGTTAGTTGGAATAATTTTACTTGTTTTAGCGAGGATTATATGTAATCATTTTTTTGGCACCATAATTCGAGACTATACAGATATTCTTGCAGTAACCGCAAGTAATCAGAATAATTGAAACAATACCCGATATCGTTAATAAACAAGACGAACAACAGCGGTCTAAGAACACTACCTTGGGGCGCCCCCGGAGTAGCGGCAAAAGGAGAAGACCAGCAGTTTTCAATTTCAACAAACAGGGTGCTACATGAAAGATGTGACTTTAACCAACTTAAGAAAACCGAACTAAAACCAAAGTTTCTTAACATATGAGGCAAAATTAAGTGTGATACCTTATCAAACATATTGAAAAAAACTGTATATATGCATAATTCAGATACACAAAATTTCTAAAAAAAAACAGCGAGGTTCGTTACTGTAGAACGATCACCGACAAAACCATGCTGACGAGGGTTCACGAAAAGTTTGTTGTCAAAAGAAATTTTCTCCATTACCACCTTCTCAAAAAGCTGAAGCAAGCAGTTAAGTTAGAGATAGGTCTGTAATTAGTAACATCATTCCTATGACGAAAACACCTGAATCAAGAGAGAGATTGACGATCAAATACAATGGAACACAAAAGGAGGAATGACATTGCTTAAGGAAAGAGGAACACATACCGCCGAAATCACATTTAAGAGTGTTTCTAAGAGCGAAAATATACCTTAGATAATGCCAGATTATGTCAAAAACATCATTCCAAAGTCTAAGCATTGTGGAGGACAATAATTAATTGGAAATCCGGAGCAATTGTTATCAACAACAAAATTTTATTTAAAAAACTCAGCGAAAAATTCGACAGTACCACTAAGCGACTCAGAACTCTTAACATAATAGTCCATACAGAAAGGTATATTAGAGGAGCGCTTCCGCAAAAGTGGCACTCGTGGCCAACCACCTTAAATATTTTCCAAATTTCTTTATATTTAAGTACAAAATAGAATACAGTGAAACCTCTCCTAACGGACACCTCTATTAGACGGACACCTCCCTTGGGCGGACATTTTTTCCTATACCAAGTTTTAAGTATAAATTTCGGAACAAATTACTCTCTCTTAAGCGGACACTCTCTTGGCCGGACGCCGACAGTTATTTTGCATAAAATTGACACAAAAACTCAATTGGGCGGACGCGAACCTCTTATCAACGGACATTAAGATTTCTTTTCATAACAAATCAAACAAAAACCTCCGTTGAGCGGACGCGAACTCCTCATAGGCGGACTACTAAATGGAAAAAGGGGACTTCCCGCACAAAATGTGATTGTTATGCACACATTTAGTTTGGTTTGCGCAGTGGTTTAGGTTCGTTATTTGAATTGTCAGAAACCCTTGGAGACTGATAAAAACATGAAAACTATTGATGAAAAAGGTACTGACACTGAAAAAAATTAAAAATAAAACTTACGTCAATCGACAATTTCCCAGTTTTTTATGTAATGAATCTATGATTTTATGTAGTTTATGGACTAAAATGTAATATTTATTTTTATTTTGTTATTACTTAATATGTACTTACGCACATAAATGAAATGTGCACTTTTGAAAAAATACATGCACATTTTTGTTTGAACGATGTAATATCAATATCTTTTATTCAAATAAGAAATAGTGACTATTCAATTAAATAAAACATTAAAAAGTTCTAAAATAGGCTTCGCCTCCATTAAGCGGACACCTCTCTTGGGCGGACAAAAAATGACTGACGGTGAGTGTCCGCCCAAGGGAGGTTTCACTGTATAAACATAAAATTTTTGCGGAATAAGAACAAGGTAACTGCTTTTGGTCACAGCTTATATTGGGATGTGCCACTGTGCTTCGACAACAAAAGACTAAACTAACAACAATTTCCATCAATAATGTAGCATTTATTTCAATTAGTATTGAACAGATGCGTTCTGTTTGCAATTTCCATTAGGTCCACTTCGAAACGTTCATGACTGTCGGAGAAATTAGATGGCACGTCATGTTGCCATTCATTTGAATTGCTTGGTATGTGTGCAAGCAAAATTCTGCAACATGCATAGCATTCGCTTTGCATCAGCTGCTTTGCGTAAACGTACTTTTATGTACATACTTACATATGTATGTATGTTTATAAGCACTAGCCGGTATAAATTGCATCGCATTCTAAGTTGCATTCATGGCATCGCTGGTTACTGTACAACTACATAGCAAATAGCTGGATGATGAGGGCGCGAACATATAAATTTCAATGGCAAATCGAATGGCAGCTTGAAATGTCGGTTGGATGGAAAAAAAGAGAAGAATTATGGCAAAGTAGCGAGAGGAAACACTGATTGTTGGCAGCGCGACAAACATTAGCTGCAATGGAAATCACAAAGCAACAGACAACTCAACAGAGTACAGAGTACACGCATACTAATTCTTTAGATTGTCAAGATTGCAACAGGATGCGATTGCAATGTGCCAATCTTAGCACAGACGCTACATACATACATATATGTAGCCTCAGCAATAGCTGTCGATCCACATGCCAATGTTGATGCTGATGCTGATGCTGATGCCATTTGTGGCATGCTACCAGTCGCCGCACGCAATGTGCTATACAAATACGAACAGAATAACAAAACAACCGCAGTGAAAGAAGAATGTTTATGAGCTTTTACTCTGTGGTTTTGTTTTGCTCGGTACGTGCGTAGCTGAGAAGTATGTATGATTGCAGTCGGACGGCGGGGCGTATGCGGGAGCGAGAGTGTGTGCAATGATAGGAACATCAACTGGTTAAATATACCCAGCAAAAATCGCGACTAGTCCATGCAAAATATGGCCCGATTGACATTGCGATGTCCTGAACGTGTACCAAGAAGCTACATAGTGGAGAGGTACCAGTTGGTCCGCCACTACAATACAGAGGAGCATTTTGTAAGTACTTAAATATGGCACAATTGGACCACATGTTCCAACGATTTTTGTAGGGTACGTACATATGTATGTACATGTGTACCTACATACATACTAGTAGCTGCCGTTGTTGAGAATGTTAGTTATGCTGCCTGTGTGGCAAAACTCTCTGCACACTGACTACATTAATTCTCGATTAGTGAAACAACAAAGCCGCCGGAGATAATAAACAGCTTCCGGGAATACAGGAAAAATTATGTTTACTCACAATTCTAAGAAATCAAAAGCAATGATAGATGATGAAGCTGCCTACTGAGAAATGTCTTTAAACTTGCGGTTATCAAGTGGAATTTCGCAAATATCTCAGTTAATGAAAATGCTAATTTGTTGACTTTCTTTGCGACTCAATCGGAAAACGATATACACACATACTTAATATTAGACAAGTAAGAAAGTCTAAGTTCGGGCGGAACCGAACATTAAATACCCGGCGCAAGTATTAAATATATGTTTTCCACCTTTCCAAAAGCTACCGCTACATGATAAGCCGGGGTGTATACATTTTAAGTAAATTAGCGTCCTTAAATTTCAAAATATTGAAATTTCAAGCATTTCTGAAATTTACCGTTATATGAAAAGCGGCCGTAATTTTAGTCCGATTTCAACAATTGTCAGCGGTATGCTTTTATGTGGCAAGCACAATAACCGTACTGAGTTTGGTACAACGGTTACCGAGATACCTATATGTGATCATAAGTGGGCGGTGCCACGCCCATTTTTTTAAATTTTACCATAAGCGTATTTCTTTGTTAAGAATTGTTGTAACCATCAATTTTTAAAAAATTAGCTTTAATATTTACTGATTTATCGAGGATTT
>NW_016157132.1:204090-233425 GCF_001687245.7 Rhagoletis zephyria | reverse complement strand
ACGGACGGACGGACGGACGGACAGACAGTCACCGCTTAATCGATTTCTCTTTTCATCCTGATCATTTATGTATACATTTGTCTATATCTATCTCGATTCGTTTTGCCTGTTACAAACAACCGTTATGTGAACAAAATTAATATACCCTTGTGCACAAGTGCGCTCGGGTATAAAAATACTCGTACATAGAATGTTGCCATGCACTTACACGTAATATGATTTGTGAGATTTTGTTTGCTAAAAGGTGTGCATGAAAATAATATATGTAGGCTTACGTTTCATGTTAAGATCCTACACACATATGTATATGATTATGAAATTTAATCTATGATTTTGAGTTGAGTAATTAGGTAAAAGGACAACACAATAGGAGTATTCGTGTATGGGGATACACATCACTGGTTGGCAGTTTTGACTTTGGAGTTCTGAAGAACTTCGAATATATACTGTAGCATAGTACATATATATGTATGTACATTTATATCGGACAGGGTCGTGTAAAAGTGTTTGCAAACAGTCTTCCTTAATCTTAAGACTTAAAAGCATCAGAGGTAAACATTTTTTGTTTTTTTTTTTATTATCACTCGAGTTCAAAGTGAGATATTTTTGGGTAATAAACATCCTTCTAAGTTTTTGAGTACTTCCTTAGTTTTATAAGTCTATCTCCACCCTACTAAATGCGAATTTACAAAGCATTTTTTTTTAACCGTTTGAACCGGACTTCAAGTTGATGTTGATATTAGACATTGTAGTCACTGATACGCGCTGGCATGCGACTTATTTAGGCTTTACGGTTAAAACTTGAGCATATTTGGGTCTTTTGATATTCCGTTTGTATGGATTATTACAAATTTCAATACCCTTCTTCCCTGCTTACAGTTACCACTTTTTGCGATATATCTCCTTTATGTAGGAAGCTAAACCCATTAAATTGTGTTACCGGTTTACATACAGAAAGTGAAAATCACTTGGATTGGTACTATATAAAGTATATCTTCCATAACTCTGTTTGTTTAGATACGATTTTTTATA
Source organism: Rhagoletis zephyria (assembly GCF_001687245.7). NCBI lineage: Eukaryota > Metazoa > Arthropoda > Insecta > Diptera > Tephritidae > Rhagoletis > Rhagoletis zephyria. The sequence goes on along the minus strand of NW_016157132.1, from coordinate 232,393 downwards.
CATGTAACTCCTCTATCGATATATGCTGTGAATATAGAAATTTTTTCAAATGCAGTAATCTGTTAAAGTAAAATTTTCAGATGCTCATGAAAGGTATGAAGCCTTCGGTATTCTTCGTTTTCTTCGTTTTCTTTTTTTTTTTTTGTCGGAACCATATACAAAACAACTCGTGCCAGCCTTTGTTACCACCATGTTGCCACGGCGTATGAGTGAGCACAAGGTCTAGTATTAATAGTGGTATTCACCAAAGTAAGCAAGTGGCCTGGCAGTCTGGCACAAGAGCTCAAGCAACTACTGCTGTCAACAGAGAGAACAGAGCCTTTACCTTCGAGTTTAAAACTTAACCTGGTATTCAGCACGTGCACTTTAAATTCACAATTTTGACTTGTGCCAGTTACATTCTAAATATTGTTGAAATATATCTTTTTATTCATTAAACTAAAACTATTAAATTGATGTTAATATTCAGTTTAGTTGCCACTTTAACCTATCCAGAAACGGGTGTTACCGATAAGCATAAGTTATGATGTCACAAATAAATCCCTTCATAAAAAGTGAAGTAACGCTTTTTCGAATTCGCGTTGCAAAGCGCCTTAACTCATTGATCGTACAAATAGCAATCGTGGCAGTAAAATTAAATCCGATTTTCACTTTTGACGGTAGCCATGGAAGTCGTTAAGGGCGATGCAGCTGAGCAGAAATGCAGTGTATGCACATGAACTTGCAAAGTAACAGAGAAGCGCGTTACTAAGCTTCGCTGCGTCAGCGTCAAAAGTGGCGCATAATTAGTCTGCTGATGGACACTTTTGTATTCGTAAATATGTATTTATGTATGGTACATGCCACGTCGCTTTTTGGTTGTATACACTTGATTGTCGCTGCCGTCGAGCACATACATATAGCGCATTAACCGAAAAGGAGAGGAAATTCTATATGCCATATGTCAGATGGCATATGCACCGATTTATGTCTACCTACCCGAACGGAAATGAATAAGGATTCTATATAGGGGCTTTACAGTTTTTTTAATATATGTACATATATATATAGTATATATACTGTTTCTGACAATAGGTACTTTTTTTTAAATATCTAGTAAAAATATCCAACACCAAAATTCCAGCGAAATGTCATTTGTTCTTGCATTAAAGAAAAATATCCAGAATGGTACGCGAACCGAAAATTTGCAAAAACTTGCAAGTTAGACTTTTATGTCGAGCGTAGAAAAGAAATACTTTTGGTGAAACTTGTTTAATTACATTTAAAATTGTATTTTTTTTTTCGTTTGGGAGAACGCTACACTTGTTTTCAACTAGTTTTTATTATGTAAAATTTATTAACTGGAACAGGAGAATCGATATTCTTCAAAATTAGCACTTTTTCTGCACTTTGCACTAAAAATTTAATATAAACAAAAAAAATCTCAAAAGTCGATAATTTTTTTAAGGTCCGATCACTGTCGGGAAGTTAGTAAAAAATTTATAGCAAAATTTGCCCCAAACAAACATACTGATATGTACATACAAACATACATACATCCAGAGAAAGTTAAATAAAAGCTTGTAAAAAAGTGGCCGAATCTCTCGAAATTTGGACGCGTTACATGCTCTCTTTGGCCGCCTAATAACTTTGCATTAAAAACTAGCTTCAGGAGATTTATTGCAGTTGTAAAGAAACTTTCTACTAAAAGCCCAGAGCCAAAGATTTTTGTTCGTTAGGAAAATTCCAGCTGGGTACATGTACTGGCAGATACATACAAACGTACATATATTGCCTACATACATTTGTAACAGCAATTTCATGCTGACGCATGCGTCTGTGAATATATGTCCTATGATGCATATATGTACACACGTACATACATATGTGTGTGTGCATCACTCACTTTGCAGGCAAACGAAATATTTGCAAATAATCGGCACAAGCTGTGGCAATGTCGCTTTACAGCGGCGAAAATGTGTATGGAAATCAAACGGCAACAACACAAACAACAGCCAGCAATAAAACATGCTGCATCACCAACTTAAAAGCGTGGCATTGACTGCGTAACTAATCCTTTTCCCCGACGACTTATTGAAGCCGGAATATTTAGCTTACATAGATGCGTCTATGCGAGCGAGCGTCCCTAAGTTGGCAATAAGAACAAAAACCAGTGAGTGCAACAGCAATATGGTTTCGTTGCAAGTGGCTTTGCAAGCGCAGAGTTTATTACAAATGCATTCATGCCAGCCAATGTAAGCCAATTTTGCATCCTTTTGCGCTAAACACATTCACTCATGCAGGCACATACATACATACATATTTGCAAATTACCAAATAATACATACACACTCATACATATATGTACATAAGGCTATTTGTTATTGCAGGAAGTTCAATAACACCCGTTATTCCGGTTTCTGTCTGCTTTGCGGCAAGTTGTTAATAAGCCAGCAGCAGTAGGAGTCAAGGCTCAACAAGCAGACGCTATAGAAATAACAATAATAGCTAAATCAAAGTGCAGTGTCTTTCGTACGATAAACTCACAATAAAAACCACAAATGTTAGAGTGAAGAAGGAAATTCCAAGTGAGGTCTAATAAGTCGACTCAACTACGTGTACGTTTGTATGGAAGTATGTACGTAGGAATCTACTTACAAAGAGATAGCTCATACATACATAAGTGCGCTAATAGATATATTAGAACATTAAGGTGGTTCAAGCTTTTGAGTTTAATTCAGGATACACCGTTTGTCTTCCTACTACTCAATGCATTGATTAAAAAATTTTAGTTACATTGTTTTAGGTTGAAAATTGCAGCGCCTGGAAATTTAAAAATATGTATGTAAATAAATACTATGTATAATGGTACCATTTATTGCATCTTTTTGATCAGTTTTAAGCAAACAAATTATCAAATCTAATTTATTGCATCACACCCGCAACAAAGAATGACTTTAGCTAATACAAGGGTAAGATCTGTTACCCTCTAGGTGGCACTAAAGTCGATTTATCACTAAAGTTCGAATTTACGGTCCGGTTTGGTTCAAATTTTAAGGGCCGTTTCCGAAGTAATCTTTAACTTTAAAGCACACTTTATAGTTAAAGGTTGGATTAAAAATAAAGCTATGTCTAAAGCTAAGAAATAAATATAAAAATTCAAGAAAAATAAATAGTCTCTTTAGGTAAAGACCTGTGAACTTAACTTTAAATTAAAAGAGCTTAATTCTATTTTTTTTTTGGAGGATACAGTGTGCAGTTTACTTCTAAAATTGATACAAAAAAATCTTTGCGCATTTTCATTTGACCTTTCATTATTTCTTTTTTATCCATCGATTTTCTTCATAAGTAACTTGTTTTTTTTTTTTTTTGTAACAGAACAGGCTTTAGTACAAAGGCAAATGGCACAGAACCTGTTATTATTTTAATTTTTCTTCTGTTAAAGTTTGATGGTTTTCATTTTTTCATTAAAAATAAAAAAAAAAACTAGAATGATTAATTAATTTGTCAGAAACGATCAGACTAATCGGAAAGTGATGTGTACATGGTTTATGGAGAATTTCATTGGCTTTCATTTGCCGTATTTTATTTTAAGATTTTTAAATTAGTTCGTAAGATATACGTGATTAAAAGGAACAAATTTTTGCTTTAAGCTGAATAACCGTAAATTGCAAATATCTCGAAAACGTATCCATAGAAAACAATTTTTTAGAATACATCTATTAATGTGTGTGTGCGGTAGAATTTTAAAAAAATTTCTATTTCTTGCAACGTATAAATTAATATTACATATTTAGGACACAAACTATTTCCGCGCTATGTGTTTAAAATGTTGTATAAAGTTCATTGGACAGTGTTATCAGGTCAGGAAAAGGAAAAATTTAAAATCTATTTTTATATTGTATTGCATTGTATGCATAAGATTCCTACTGGGATGTGTAAGTACACATACATACATATATCCATAATAATACAGAAATGAATTAGTATGAGCATATCGTAGCATATTATTCGGCTGCAATATATTTAAGCTTATGCAAGCGTCATCAGTGTCGAACAATTACCACTAGTCTTGAAGTTACGAAGCCATTGTTTGCCATTTATTGCGTTTTAGTGCAATTTGTAGTATTAATGTTGCATGTTGCACGTTGAACTTACATTATTTGCTTCTTAATTACAACAACACCATGATTAAGGTCTACACACAATTGTATTTGCTACAATAAATACTACGAGCGCATGCTAAGCTTACTTACATACACATTTAGTAATGGACTGAGACACTCTCCAGACAATGAATAGCTTGGTGATAATTTTTATTATGTCGGAATTTCTAAACTTACCACATTCGCACTCCCAAGTAGAGAAAACGTGTACTTCATGTCTGCTTTCACATTTTCTCACTTGCTACTGTTTTCTGTGAGCAGAGAAATTTCAACTTGCAGAGCTGCATAGTTAGACTCCTTTACTGTTATGTGTTATCATGTAATTGGTAGTTAACAAATTAGCTATCGCTTGCAAATGTAACGCCACTGCTGGAAAATAGTTTACACTTGACACTAGCAATAACACGAATTTATCTGCATCACAAATTTATAGCACAGATTTTCTTGAAGAAGCATGCAGCATTAGCCATTAGCAGAAAAAAACACAAACTAATAGCGTTTTGATATAATTTCTTCTTCTTCTTTATTGGCGGTTGTCAGCTGTGTGCCTTTGAAGATATTGAAAATATAAAAAATTTTGTGTGAATGTCTTTAAATATCAGTTGCGCCCGACCAAGGGTTAAAATGTATCTATTTCGTTGTTGAGGCCTCTTTGAGATATATGTGACATCATATATATATCATACATATATATTGACATCACATCTTCTCGTAAAAAAGTTCTTACAAAGTTAACATTAATTAATTTTACGCCTTTGCTTCTTGCCGCTACTTTTAACCACAATTTGCTTGCAACATACCTTCATACATCATGTTGAGCTCAATCGAACCCATTGTTACAACCTCTTACATTCTCATTAAAGTATAGCAAAACAATATTTACCACTTTTTTCAAAAGAAGACCAAAGGAGGTGGCAAGGAAATCCAATTAAAACGTCCACTACAACGATTGACGTTGATCACGCCACGTGCGTTGCTTACCCGCTGAAGTCGACCAGCAACTAAAGAAAACAATTGTACACACATAAATGCATACATATGTTGAATGTTTTTCTTTTTTAATATTTGAGAATGCACTTTCGTTAATTAACAGATAAGAAAAATAATAACAATTGCTGCACGGAAAACCGAATTACACTCGTAGGGCAAACAGCCATCGTTTCAGCTCCAACGCCAGCGTCAGTGCGAGCGCCTGAAAAAGGAAAAAAAAATGACAGCAATAAGTAAAAAAAAAAAAAAAAAAAAGCAGCTACAGTGAAGAGCCATCAAGTAAAGCTGAATGTTGTTGCCATTGCCTTGCCGTTGCCGTTGCCGTTGCATCGACCGCTGGCGATATGTGTCACGTGCAGCGCACTACATCAGGCCGTCGTGCCGTACACGTGATGGGCTGCAATTTTTGATAAATATTCGAAAATTATTTCATAAATTCGCAGCGCAAACATGTGCATATTTTAAGGCGCGCAACCAGCTTTTTGCATTTATGCATCACACAATGTTGCCACAGATGTTGCCGACGAAGTAAATGCGGTGCGAGTTGCGGTTGCCGCCGAATTGACTTGCAATGCGTCGTCCCTTGTGGTAATCGGTGAAGTCGGTTTTTTTTCTGCTTCCCTTTTGCTTACATATGCGTAAGCATAGATGTGTGTTGCTGCTCACAGGAGTGTTGCTGGCATGTTGCGCATTTAATTACATACATCGCTTGCCTATAGCCGCTAGCCGGCTGTCGTTGCACCTGACGCCATCGCAAAGCAACAATCAAGCATGTAAACAGCGGCAAATTCAACATGCAACATGCAAAGAAAGAGGTAAATTCAAAATGGGGAAAAAGACGAGGAAAATTTGTAATTGTGAAAAATCTCAGGCAAAAGGAATGGCAACTTTTGCATGAAATTGATTGCCTGCGCACGCATGCTCGCCGTACAGATGTGCATATATGTATGTATGTATGTGTATAAGTAGTTACATATATATGTACGTATATAAGGTAGAATACTTTTCTTTTGCTGCCCAATTTCTTCGCCGAGTTTTCCCGCCGCTGCCTTTTACCACCTCCGCTGCGCACCTCACTTAATGTTTTTGTTGGCGCACGTTACGTATACGCAACGGACGGTAGTCCATCGGCCGTCATTTCAGGCGTTTGTTGCCTTTCAATTTATGTCTTTACCTCATGTTGCAACAGAAGATAAAAGAAACATATTGGATCATTGTTGATCTACGTGTATATCTTCTGCGTTGTCAGCAAGGTGGAGATGTTTTCTTATTTTCATTTCTTAATTAAAAACACAAAATGTGTAAAATGAAGTGACTACTCAACGGACATGCTCGAGAAAATGCATGGATGGATATTCATTGAGAGTCAGCGTAAATTTTTGGAAACTTAAATTGTGGAAGCCGGGTTTCAGAGTTATAATTTAGCAATATGCTTTCCTTCTTCCTATTTCTCACTAGAACCGTTTAACGATTTGGGCCCAAACTAAAAAGCACTTATCCCTTTCATTGTGTACTTGGTTGTCTTTGCTTTCGTAGCTCACACACGACCGTCGAATCTAATAATCCATTCACCAGCATTGTTCGTAATATATAGCGATTAATCCTAAACTACTTAGTAACGCTCTAGACTCCACTTTTTTCTTAACCTAAATTTTGTGTATGAACCTAATTGAGTAAAGTACTTCAGATATTTTTACTTATATGTTCCCTTATTAATATAAAAGTATTTTAGTTTTCTTTTTGAACCCCTCTCTTAGCCGCCGAACAGAATCTTGGATGGCAGTTTTTAAAGTTTTCGATCCGTAAAAACGAAAGAAGTTCGTGGACACTTATTTTCGTACTAAACTATAAATTTTGAAATAGGTCATAACATAATGTTTAAAACTATCTAGTGTCTATGTCCAAACTCGTATAATATTCGTATGCTGTCAAAATTACTTGTACAGTGCAGCTTCCTCGTTTATTTATTTATTCTCAAATTTAAAACAAATTTTTTTTCTGAAAAGAAAATCGAGTTTCAACCAAACAAAAATATTATTATAAAGAAACAAACTTTAGATTTTTTGCAAGTTTATTTATGTTTAATAAAACTATCTCTGGAGTAGGTATTCGCTCGGAAATATTATGAAAATGGATATTGTGAAATAACTTTAAAATTTTGACGGGATGACGGGAATAATTCCGATTACCTTTTGTTTGACACTGATATTGTCATTTTTTTTTACAATTCTTATCTTATCTTGGTCATTTCCATACTTTAGACTGTAATTCAAGTATCGGAAGAAGTATCTCAAATGTGCCCCTTTTAGCAAGATTAATATGTTTGTAATTTTAGAGTAATTGGTCTCGGCTGATAGGAGATACGAATTCATTCATGCTAGACATGAGTTCTGAACTAGATCAGACGCCACATTTTCCCGCTTAGGCGACCTTCGCCGCGCTCCAAAAATAAAACCCTCATCAGTCTAACTCCAGCTACGAGTCCAAATATTATTGCGTCCAACTTGTTTCTGCATTGGACGGATGTATCGGATCTAGGTAGAACTAGTTTAGCCTAGGAAAAAATAGATCGGGTTTCGTCGGTAACATACACACAAAATTTCCACGTTAGTGCGGTTATGCAACAAATTTGTTCTTGCTATTCGCAGTTTTTCCTTAGAATTGATCATTCATTATACTTAAACTAAAATGAAACTTCTCCGATGTCCAAAAGTATATATATATATATATATATAGATGTGAGTACAGTGGCATCTATTCAAGTGAAGCAGTTTGTATAAAATGTATTTATATTTGAAATTTATATGCTGGTAGGAAGGTACAACCGACTTCAGCAAATTAGTATTTCTAATAAGCAGCGTGTGCATAATCCGTTTTACCACTTTCCGTGGCTTTATTTATGCACATATTTAATACCAAAGCTAAACTCCCGGTTCTACAAACAGTGCTAAGCGTGAAATTGCTAATTTCCTTTTAATTATGATTAATTGTATGTACGCCAAGCGAATTTACGTGCTATCGGTCAGATTTGCATGCAACATAAGCAATTTGTTTGTGTAAATACGTATTTGCCGTAATTATTTAATATTAACATCGCTTTTTTAAAGGCTTTAGAAATTTAAATTGTAAAAAATAAGGCGATTATTTAATTTCAAAATGAAAATTTTATTTTATGGATCGACGTACTGCCACGCCCACGGCTCTTGTGTGCAGACATTGTAAATCTTATCCGATTTTGTTGAAATTCAAACTATGTGCTTGTTTTAACCAGAAAAGCACAAATCTGAAAGTACGTCAACATCGCTTAGTATTACTTATCGTCTACCAACACTAAAAAATAGGTGAAAATGTTGGTGTACCTTGGTCGCTTACTTCAAAACTTTCTAATTTGGACGATAATGAAGAGTTTCTCACAATGACAATGACAAGCATGATTTTTACCATCCTAAACGGATCTCGTCCAAAGAAGAAGTGTTACTTAAAACTATAGCTAGCCAGAATTTTTTTTCATGCGAAGCCCTGGATTGGGCGCATTTTGAAAAACACCAGACAGGTGAAGGGCGAAGCCTCTTTATATTGACCCTACTGCATAAATAAGTTTCCTTCGAAAATGCCTTTGCATAAAACTTTGAGATTTCTTCTTGCTTCAAGTTGCCAGACTTGCCATAATTTGATGTGAATAATGCTATGCAAAAAAAAAAATAAAAATATTATCCTAAGCAATTGAAGGAATATGAATCCTTGATTACTTCCGGGCCACAATGGACTTGAGTGCGAATGCAATTACAATTCAATGGAATCAAGAGAAGAAAATAAAAATAAAACCTAGTGTGGAGTATGGGAGGAAGGCAAGAAGATGTAATAGAATTAAGGATCTGCGGTAGAAAAGAAATAAAATTAACGAAAGCAAAATAAAAAAAAAAAATCACTCTCTCATTCCCGAAGGAAAAATGACGTTAATGCGAAAAAAATTCCACTTCTTCAATAGACTAAATGCCAAAAAAAAGAAATGAAAAAGTGTAAATAAGTGATGAATATGAATGCGAATGCAATTGGAAATGCAAAGCAAAATGCAAATGCCATGGCAGCGAGAGCTGTTCGAATGCACCGAATCCGGATGTGCTTATTGACGCATTTGCATAAGCGAGTAGGCGGTTGAACAACTTGAGGCAGTGTGGGCTGTTGCCGATTGCGGTTGTCAAATGGGATGCTAAACAATGTCAGTTCGAAACGTGGGTGGGTGTAAGGCGTTTTTTTTTTTTGAGATTAGAATTCGCTGCAGCAGCAACACGTCATTGACGTACTATACGGAAATTCAATGTTGCATTGCCGTTAGAAAAGCAGCATCGACAGATGGCATAAAAAAAAATCGCATTCGTGTTGTCGCAGAAAATGCTGTTTGTGGAAGATGCTTCTCGCAATGCCCACTATTAGTATGCTGTGATGCTTTCAACCGCCTTGGCAATACAATACAATACCGCTATTTGAAGCGAATAGACTATGTATTTGAAATATATTGATACCGCGTGATATACGTGCGAAAAATAGTCAAGTTTTTTTTCAAATGTAGTTATTTCTTAAAAAAAAAAGTGTTTGTGCCATGTCTTCCATAATATTCCGCAAAAAAATGATGATTGAAACAAAATTTTTAGGTTAGCCTCGCCGGTTTAGGTAAAAATACCAACTTTTGAATAGGGTTGTGGCCTATCTAAACTTAAGTGACTTAAATATATGTATATCTTGATAAAATATTGTAGCGTCTTCCGCGAATGAAAGGCATTTAAATGCACTCTTAGCCAAAAGGAATAATTTTAAAGCGGGTTGCCAACTATATAAAAGTTTAGATCTCTCTCTGTCCAAGAAAAGTTTTCAAGGCGACTGTATTCAAGAAAATTCACCGAAAAATACATTTTAATTTCAAAGTCACTTGGTTCGGAATAAAGCATTGAGATCTGCTGCTCCTTTTTTTATTGAGCTCCTTTTTGATGGTATTTGGGCCTACGCTCAACCTTATACAGGGTGTTGTTATACGTGGTACTTCATTATCTGCATGCCTACTGACAAGCAAGTAAATGACCTACCTGCTTGTTGTCTACTAGTTTCTCCATTGCTTTCAACACAGAATAGGGTTAGCTTATGTCTCTTAAAGACTTCCCTCCCAAATAGGGATGAAGATTATTCGCGCCCTGCTCCACAACTGTGGAAAGTAGCATTACTTACCGAATACTCTCTACCCCTACTACCTTGCGTCACCTAAACGAATTAATTCCTAGCCAATTTCCCGTAGAATGAGCTTCGTCAAGTCTGCCAAGCTTTCGGCTCCCTTCCCTCGATAGACGTCTCCAAGAAGTTTGTTATAAGCCGGGCCATATACGTCTCTTCTTTGCTCTTGATCAGTGGTTACGATTCCACCGTTCTCTTGGCTGTAGCTTTGTGTAGCCATGCGGCTGATGAAGTAAGTATTCGACATACCTTCGCAGAATGTTCTGCGACATTCTCTCTCTTTGCCTTCGCATTTATTTTGCTGAAATTCATTGCACAAGCTGAGCATTACTCCCAACACCCCAAACGCTTGGACTTGTTAAACATCCTCCGCACCTCTTTCCGGAGAGCTCATAGTTGATGGAACCTTTGGCCTGGTCTGGGGCATTTCGCAGTTACGTTAAATTCGGCGATCTGATGATGGGCTTTTTTTACTCTTCCTTTAATCTCCCTTTTTTACTTAAACTCAATCTTATCTAGCTTATCTAGGTGCCAAATCCGTTCCTTTAATTTGAGTTATTCAGGAGAGACAAACAATCGATGTAGGTTCGCATTTTCTGCCATTCTGCATCTAAAATTGAATTTTGAAAAAAGTGTACTTGACACCTTTTCGGCTTTAGGTAGCGATATATCTGTGGTCATATGCAATAACCGCCTAAGTCGAAAAACCTGAATTCGAGAAAAAACGTTTTAAACATTTGGATCGTAATGTTATCCTTATGTGGAAACCAATATATGTAAATAGTTTTCGCGTGTGCAAATTCCTACAACTACACTTTCGCGAACTATTTTTTAATACCTTTTTCAGCTCCAGTCTTTTATTTGCCTTTTTCTTACTACTCCGTGCGGATATTTCGATAATGCTCGAACGAATCGTAACTACGAAATTACTTTTAATTATGTACATAAGTATATGTGTAAGTATATGTATGTATAACCCTATCCACTTATATTAACATTAGCGAAACAGGCACGCATCTTACGCCATTCAGCCGCCGTTGAATTGCCGATTGTGCAACACGAATGCAGTGTAAAAGTAGGAAATGTAAAGCCAGTACATATGTATTTTGGAGTTCATATTGCATGCTGAAATGTGTTGAAATCTGGGACCGCTGCTACATACTATATGTGTCTATGTTGCATGTACCATACGGTAGAAGAGGTATACTTTCAACGTTACATTCAATATACTACGATGTGTATATGTGTACTTATAGGGTGTTGAACTGTATTGGCATTGTGGTATAATTCAATAAAGGTTGGTGCCAGAGAGAGTAGGTATGAATATACAAAAATTATTCAACAATGCAGTTGGTGTACAGAGTTTACAAGGTATAATATTTTTAATCGTAATTTGTGGCTCATTTGTAATTTATAAGCAAATCATGCTGGAATCAAGTAATTTCGCTGTGTAAAATCTGTCAATAAATTAAATAGAAATGAAATAATTTATCTTAAGTCAAGAACCAAATGAAGAAAAAAAAATTGTTTCATTTATTTAGGCCCCACTGTTGAAGAAATTTCAAAAAATGCCTAAAGGTATGCAACCATATTTTTTTTTGAAATCAAGTACAAAGCACACACTCGTACGTACACGTGCGATAGAAATTATGAAAGCAAATGTGAACATACTTGGTTCATGTGAAAAAATTTCACCGAAACAAAGTGATTTGTGCTATAATGTGAACATAGTTTTACACATTCGAAACCAGGTTTATTTGAAAGAGCAAACCCTATGCTATGATATTGTTATTAACCGTTCGACGTTATGTCGACGTACAGCGACTATGCGGCCAAAAAACAACCGCTGTTGGAGCTGACGGCCTGCCAGCGAGCTATTCAAGTTCGGTAGCGTGGAGCTGATAAGGTGCATGCAATAACTAATATGCAGAATATGGTCGGATGAACGCATGCCCGACGACTGGAATTCGAGTGTACTCTGCCTAATCTACAAGAAAGGTGACCGCGCCATACGCGTCTTTTACCGCGGGATTAGCCTTCTAAGCATATGTAGGTTACAAGGTCTTAACGAGCTTATTGTGTGAATGACTGAAGCTCACCGTCAACAAACTGATTGGACCTTTTCAGTGTGGCTTTAGACCTGGAAAATCCACCAAAGACCAGGCATTCACAATACACTAAATCTTGGAAAAGACTCACGAGAATAGGATCGAAACACACCATCTATTTGTCGATTTCAAAGCCGCTTTCTAGAGCAGGAAAATATGTTGTCTTTATGCCGCGATGTCTGAATTTGATATCCCCGCGAAACTAATATGGCTGTGTAAAATTACATTCAGCAATACCATCAGCTACGTTAGGATTTGGCAGGATCTTTCCGAGCCGTTTGATACCAAACGAGGTCTCAAACAGGGCAACTCCCTTTCAAAATAAGAAATCTCCATAGAAAAATGTTTTGTTAATTCTTTCGTGTATTACATTATACATGAAATATGCTTTAAAAAACTATCTACTAAAAAGAGTTTCCGGCGCTGCTCAAAAATTTATACAGTCCATTTGCGTAAATAATTCTTTACAGTAACGCTCGTGGCTTTAACATTATATTCGCCAAGCCAAATATTATTTAACATCAAATAAAATGCGAATGTGAGCGAGGCAAAAAGCTACCATTTAAAGGGCATGTTCGGGTTACTCTCCTCGTCTATATATCTACTCTTGCTTGTCGCCTTAAGCAAAAATCTCTCTGAACCACCATTTTTGTCATAAGAAGTAAATTTTTTCAAATTTTTGTTGCAATTTTTGTTGTCTCGACCTGAGATCGAACCCAGGTCCTACGGAGCGATAGGCATCGCTAACCACTAAGTCACAGCTAAGTATATTAATGAAAAATCGCAAAATAATAACCACCGCATTTTTTATGAAATCTTAAACTCAGATAAAAACCGCTGGCATGTAGATACCGTAAACTTGCGTTGAAGGATTTCGGTGAATGCCCTTATTTATAAGGCGACTACAGCAGATATTGAAATATATAGGATTTATGAGAATTCACCAAAAATATCTGGACTCCTAAAGGCATGAGAAATCGAAGGCTAATAACTCCGAAATACCTGAAACGCGAGAGACGGGGGAAAATTGGAAAAACCCACAGCTGTGAAGGTACAACCAATAGAGAGAGCAAATATTCTTAAATTTTTTAAATTTATATAATGGTGACTCACTGGCTTCCTTGGATAAAAGATATGCATAAAAAATTGGATTAGATCTTTTTGTCGCCAAAGACTTATTGCACGGGCAAATCTAAGTATTTGACTTTACCTCTGAGCTTTCGGAAAGTCTCTTCATAAGGAGTCTTTGTAAAAAGGGGCTTTTATAATTTTAGTTCAATTTACCCTGTACGAACTCTCTGCTTTTGTGCTTACATATAGGTACTATATATGGATGTATTATATATGTACATGTATTAAGTACACGAAACAACTCAAGTGTGCGTGCGATTATTTTTGAACAAATATAGCGAATATTCTGTGGCGAATACCGAGACAACGACGTCAGCGGTAAGAGAAACGTCCTTGGCAGCTATTGGGAAATCATGCGCGCATCGAAAATTTCCAGCCAAATAAAGTGAACGCAGAGCAAATATGAGACAAGTTGGTAAATAAAGAGCAAGAAGCAGACAAAAATTGTAATAAGGCGAACAAATGGAACCGGTGAAATCGAAGTACAATGAATCGACAAAAGCTTCTTCTCTTCGTTGCTGGAACGGAAATCCGCAAGAGAAAAAAAACCAAAAAAAAAAAAAAAAGAAAAACGGCGAATGAACGAATATGAAAGGGTAAACACATGCCAGTTCGTGTTCAAAATTTCTTATGCTAACAATTTGCACAACGCAGTAACAGGAACGAACGCGCGCAAGTGAAGAAGTCAAAGCTCCAAGACGCAGAAAAACGTCGAAGTTTGAGCTGCCAATGACAAAAAAAACGCGTTGCAACGTTGTAGTGTGTTTATTTTAAATGCGGCTGAACGACGTGCAACATGCGACATGCCACTAATAAAATCTATCTACACATGTATGTATGTATATATGTAAATGCGAAGTGTGCCTGTCGAAATTTGCCACTCAAATTGGTTAAATTCACCATTCAACCAAAAGTCGAAAAACATTTGACAAAAGCGGCAGTGCCGAAAAATAAATCAAATATTGTCACAGTATGCTAAGGAAAATTTTGAGTAGCGTGGCTTGTTGGTAGCTATCGAGGAGCGCAGTGATATGTATGGAATGTTCGATATGCGCAAGCATTCGATTTTGACTAGGGTAAGCGGGCGTGTAACAATTGTTTATCACGCAAAAGTTGACTAGGCACTACCGCAGGCTCGAAGACATAAACAGCCGCATTATTTGGAAAGGCTTTGTGGCGAAATGGAGTGTTATGTATCAAAGTAAACGAATTTTATAGTGCAGAATTTATTTACTTTGAAATCAGTGATAGGACTTCAAAAGAATTCTGTGTGGTAGAATCTGGAAAAAAATGTGGTAGATTTCAAACCAAATGTGGTAGATCTCAGTTTATGGATAGTTTATTATTTATTTATCTTTTTTTTTGTACTACGAAATATAAAAAAAAATAGGTATTAATAGGGTCGCGACAGTTCAACAAGTTTTGTCTATTTTTTCTTTGTTTGTTTAAGATTTATTAATTTTTTACAAAAGAAAAGCTCATTACCTAAAAAAATTGTGCAACGTTTAACATAAATTGCAAACATTTCAATTACCATCTCCAGAAAAAAGCCTTTTAATTTTAGTGCATGTAATGAAGTGCAAATTTTAAATTGCTAAAAACTGTGTTGAGTTTTGGAATTTTTTTTCTGGACAATATAAAGCAATTACTTCCTTAAACAGATTTTTTTCGAACCTACTTTGAGCGATTTCTCCAACGTTGCGGAGTGCTGCCAGCTTTTCTTTTTACCACATCACGATTTAGCGAACAAAGGTGGTGCGTTACACAAACTGCATTTGAGCTTTGCATATTCTCAGGTAAATGTAAACAACGCCTCAGAAACTTTAAATGCACTGAAATTCACTAATACTTTCACAAGTATCCGATTTTTTTAATTTTTTTGTTAATTATTTTTATAAATCATATATGTATGTTGCATTCTAAGGCAATTGAAACACGTTTCCTGTCGAAAAATTAAATATGAAGAAAATTTACTCTTTGAGAGTTTATTTTTATTTTATCCTCCCATTCGGCTTTGTTTACTTTTATAACGACTAGAGCGCGTGCAACTGATTTCCCCCTTCGCTATTAGTGGGACACTAAAACCAGCACTACATCAGCGCTCAGGAAAATCGGTTTGGATGGAAGGCAATGAGAATACCCTACCGTTCAGAAACGGAAGTTTGGATTGGGATCTTTTGTCTCGATTTGTGAATATAATAACTTCCGCATTTTATGGGTTTAGGGGTATGTGGCACTGACTGATAATATCCAGAAAACCTCACTTATACCCTGCATGTCCATTGTGATATCACTATGACACTCAGAAACCTCATCGACTATATTGCATGGAACCATTGAGAAGTTCTTATGAAGCGTAGGATTGGCTTTATTCCTACACGGGATAGTTCCGCCAGAGAACTGAAAAAGTGCTTACCTAGAGAGTCCGCTCTGCTCATAGCTTAACCTACGAAGAAGCGCTCAACTGTTTCTGCTTCTTCTTCATCTCTGCAACTTCTGCAATATTCACGGGGAAATATTCTTGTCTCTAAGTGTGCCTTCCAAATAGCCAATGATCGGTTAAATATGTCCTCCCTGTGGAGGCTGAGCAGTTCGTGGATTTTTTTGCTATCAATTTGCGGCCATAGTAGCCTAGTTCTTGTACAAGTACCCTCGTCTAACCATGACCTATTGGCCCCTTGAGTGATGCTATGTCTAATCATTAATTTGCAGGTTGCCATGGGTATCTCAATCTTACCTTCACACAGTGGAAGATTGGTACCATTCCTGGCAAGCTTATAGGCCCTAAAATTTCCTGCAATATCGCTATGTCCCGAGACCTGTATTAAGCTGACATTGAAGATGGTGCTAATGTTATTTAAGACAAATGACAAAAAGAAATGACAAAAATGAAATACCGAAACACTTTCATACTCCTCGTCCTTACTCCTACATGGCGTATGAGTAACATTTTCCATGTTAATAGCCAATTACTTTTATGGTAATTTTGTATCAATCACAATAAAATAACTGCTTTTTTCCCAGTTTTCTTTTGATAATAAGCATACATATGTATGTAGATATTATAGGATGTAAAAAATTTTTTAAAAATCACTTCCATACCCATTCGTCCTTATGCACAAACAAATTAATTCAGTTTTAATTCTAAAGAATTTTTTCTTTTAAATGATACCTCAATTTTTATCCTAGATTGCACTGAATTTTTAAAATAATTTTTTGAAATAATTAAAAGTCATTAAAAAAAAATCCTGAAGTCAGGGAGAAAAACTAAGTACGCTGTTTTGCTATGATTTACCCATAGCTTCTACTTAAAGTAAATTTTTTTTGTGTGTAAAATTTACTGACGCCCAGTTTAAGCAAAACAATTTTAGTTTCTATTCAAAAGAAATCGTATTTGGTTATTTGGAGATTAAAAACATATTAGCATATTTTGCTGCTATATTTAAATTGAGAGGGAAAAGTACAAAATACGTCTAATTTATTTATCAAAACTCATTTCGTTGCGGTTCAGATTAATTAAATGCGACTTCAATTGTTTTTCAAATGTTTATTTACTTTCAACGGAACTTCATTAAAGATTCGCCTGCTGCAGCAAGTAAATTCTTAATTGTAAGTACTTGAGCCGAGTGCGGTATGTGTGGTAAGGAGCACCAAGATAAATAAAAGCGGTACTTGCAACATTGGCACTTGAATAGATTTTATTTGTTACTAACTGAGTATTACATCAGCATTGTACTTGTATATCTACTCTAATATGCACGCTTCTAAAGTTAATGGCCCGTATTGCGAGTGTCGACTGGCAGTAGAATAGAAATTTGTCGATCGAGTCGATCATCTTTTATTTTGCTATTGTGTAACTTGATCGATAAAAATTTGTACTATTGTGAATGGTTGACAGAATTGTAAACAGCTGTTTGTTTGTTTACATTTGTTTCTTGAGTGTTTTATTTACATCATTTTTAAAATAATTGCTTTTATTATAAAATTTAAAAAATGGACACAGTTGAAATATGGTTTAGTGATGAGGAAGATGATGCGGAAGCTAATAGATTAGTAGAGTTGGCTAAAGCAAGGAGGGAATTGCGAGATTCGTCGGATCCCTTGGACTTGGAAGGTGTATGTACATGTGTGAGTTTTATGAATAGAAGTTGCGTTCCCGATGCTTCACGGTTTTTAGGCTTTACATGATTTGCAGGAAAAGCTGTTTTCCTCATTAATAAACTTTATGGAAGTTTAAGAAATACGGTACGGTTAAGTTTTTTGTACAATGATGTTGGGTTTTTGTGTCCAAACGCGTGACCCGAGTTTAAAAACTTTAACATAACAACATAACAAGTGTATTGAAAGAATTCAACTTTAATTTAAAATAGAGATTTCAAATTTCCGAGCACTAGTCAATTAACAAATTATGCAGTTTTTTTGTATAAACTTTTGATGTTGGTTCTGCGCAAAAACACTGTGGATGGCGTAGCCGGAGTTATATGCACAAGAAATATTGTATATGTATCTTTTCCAATAGAAGCGGAGCTTCCTACCCTACTCTTTCCGGAAATTCCTTTGCCTATGTCCTCACTTTCCTGCATCAGTACGACCAACCGCGCAAGTTGCCTTTTGTTGCTTATAATTTTTGATCTGTAATTCAGACACATACCTACATGCATATGTATATTTCACAATTTTTTACAACTTCCAGTTCAATTGACTTACTTTTTATCCATTATAGTACCACTTTCTTATGTAAATTTTATAAACGCAAACTCCAACGACTAAAAAACAGCAATAGAAGGATGAGCGATTAAAAAGTATTCACAGTCGCTAATTGAGCGACTAAGCGACACTCGCAATAGCATCGATAATCGATAATCGCTTAATAGTCGTTTATCTACTGCCAGTCGACATTCGCAATAGGGGTGAATGTGTCTACAGAAATCTCAAATAACCGACTTGCGGTTGAAGCACGAACATAGAGGCCAGTTACTGCGTACACATATTGAGTAAAAACTAAAAAGCGTAACTTTAGAATTCAGTATAAGTGAAAGAGCAAAATTTTTAATAACGGCACACCTATGCGTATACGCAATACATGCGCGATAATTAATTTTTAACCGACTCCAACAAAAAGAGGAGGTTACCAGTTCGTCGGAACTTTTTTGTTTATGTATGTTACCGCATAACTTTGGACCACGTCCACCGATTTCTTTTTGCATCGGAAAGGTAGTGTCTCAGAGGTGGTTCCATATTAATCTGGTTGAGGTCCGATCATTGGATCATGAAATATATATATTTATATGAGAATTGAAGTCGTTTTTTTCGCTAAAAATTACTTGTTACTTTTGTTATCAGGGCTGCAAAGCGCAAAAAAGAGCCGGTTCATAAGTATCTCTGAACCGCGGTTCGGTTCAGCTTAAATGACTGAATTTGTTTACAATTAATAATAATAATGCTAATTATAATTAGCGTGAAAAAAATTTCAGTAAACTTTTTTTTTTAATCCGGACGGGTCGGAGGCAAAATTTCCATATTAAAAATTTGGAATTAACACCCAAAATATTGGCTAAGGGTTGAAACCCTCATTTTCGATAGGCTCTGAACTTCATAGAGAACTCGCGGAGTTGTTATCAAATAAAATACGCGTTACAGAGCTTGAATATTTCTTAATACGATTTCCATTTGAAGTGAACCGAATCATATTTTGGAGTGGTTTTCGGTTCGTCTCGTGGGTCGGTTCGAAGACCGAAAAAGCGTTTGGATTCAAAAGCCGGTTTGCCACCCTGAGTTTTTATTTATTTATTTTTTTTTTTTATTGAGCCAATGAATATAAAAACCATTCTTATAGGCTATGTAGACATATGTAAATGTTAATAATCAATAAAATAGTACTCAAAAATAGCACAGGAGCTTCTTGAGCATAAAGAGCTGTAAATAGACCAACATAGAAAAGCTCCAAATTATGAAGAGCTCTACCCGGAATATTGAAAAAAAAAAAATCCTCCCAAGAAGCAGGATCTAAGAAGCGTAAATTACGCAATGTAAAATGTAAGAATACTTTCTGCATTCGTTCAATTTTAGCAGCATGGCACGTATAGTACGGATACCAAATGAATAATGCTTAATCAAGTTAGGAACGTACAAACGCCGGTTGCAAAAGCTTTAGCGTACAAGGATCAGAGAAATCCGAGCAATGACGACCAACAAAATCAAATATTACTCCCAAGAAACTAATTTCACCCAAGAAACTAATTTCACCCATATACAAATTGACACACTTAGAATAGGTAATATGGAAATAATTGTTTATGTTCATCGAAAGACGATTATTAATACACTTGTTACTAAAATTATCTACATAAATCGATTTTCATCACATCAGAATCAAGATGGCTTCTGATCAACGAGTAGATCTTATGATCGTCCGCATAAAGCAGAAATCTTGCTGACGAGAAGCAATAACAAATGTCATTGATAAATAGAACATAATACAGTGGAAGCAAACAGCAAGCAACAAATGGAAGAGATTTAACATTGTCGACAACAACCATGTAACCGCCACTGTGCAAGGAAGATGCATTCCATCTCAAGGGGAGTGAATTGTAGCCAATGCAGGCTAATTTTTTAATGAGCATTACATGGGAAACCCGATTAAAAGCTTTTTAGAAGTCAGTCTAAACGGTGTCAACCTGATACCCCATTTGAAAGGCTGCGATACAATCGGCTGAGCAGACAGCTAAATGAGATACTGTTTAGCGGCCCGGAAAGAAGCAAGCTAGTAGTGCACTTCCGACGTCGTTCGAAATGAAGAAATAGCTGATTAAAACGTTCACGCACATTGTATGTTCCACGCCCCTTTTATAAGCAAAAAGCTTTTAAGCCATTTCAATTGATACCAATACTGAATTAATTCATATGACTTAGTAAATAGTTTGAATTTAATTTTCCAAACTCCTTAAAAATATTATATTCGATTGGCACTCATATTTTAATATTTCATATAACTTGTTTATCATTTTATTATATTCGACTATTCAGAAAGGTGGCAATCTTTCTAGCGCGAGACGTGTTTCCACAATCCGATGTACGGCCACGACGCCTATAATCTTCCCACAAACCAACATAAATTTTTTTATGTACATGTACATTAGGGTGCATCACCAACAAAAAACTGCAATTTTTCAACCGGAATTATAGAATCAATTACATTTTAAGACTCCGCCAAAATATTTCGGAAACTTACTAAGATTTACGTAAGCCAGAACGATTCGAAAATACCTTCAAAAAGCCCATTATTTTGATTCCGAAGATCAAATGTTTAAACAGTTTTATGCAGATATTTTAAACTTTAACTTTTTTTCATCTGAAAGGATTTTTAGAAAAAATATTTGTAAAAACTACATTTATTTATAAAAAAAATAGATTTTCGAGCTATTTTCAAAGGGTCCATGCTCTTATAAATCTTAATATTTTTCATAATTATTTTGACGGAAACTTTAAAATATTACACACTTTATAATTCCGATGGAAAGACCAATTTTTTTTTGTACCTGTGCTTTTTACACCGCTGCCACTGGCAAATTGTTATGCTTAATTGTTGCAGTAACTCGTGGTTTTTTTTTTTTGTTATTGTGGCTGGTTTTAAAGGTGTGCGCGCTACGCTTGATGGCATTTGAATATCATTCAAATTGCTGGCACAACTGCCTAGTCCCCGCTTCCACTCCTTCCCCTTCTCAAACGTTGATTTGGCTTGAAAGCCCTTAAAAAATCGCAGCTAAATTTGCTACAAAATGGTAATATTGTTCGTCAGATTCGTACAAGCAATAGTGTCTCGCGAAATTAAAAGAAATTGGTATGCCAAATGCAAATTGTATGTTTTCTTACGAAGTGCTCTACCAGCAGCCGTTCGTTTGCTTTTTTTGCACACTTTAGTGCAATGTCAGCTCGTCGACGAAAGTTTTGCCATTTTCGTTGCCACAGAGCAGAGTTTTGCACTTCCGAGAATCTTTCGAGTGGCTCAACGTGTTGCAACGTCTCGAGTCATCCACTCACTCGCCTTTGTTTACTTATTTCGGGCTACGCTATGTTGAACATAAGCGCTTCTTGTTTTAGTTGGTTTGTTGTTGTTACCATAGTTGTTGCACAATTGAAGATGCTCGAATGCCTTTACAATTGCGTCGCTGTGGGACGCCCTACGCTGCAAACATCATTTTGATGTCGAAGGCTGCTTGTCAGTTACCTCTTGCCATTTGAAATGTGTTGCGACGAAGAGCGAAGTCATTTGCCACCGCTATCTCTGCCGAGTTGCAGTCCAATGTAGTATGCAACTTTGCGCAAACAATGCAGGCGAACTGTGTAAACCACAACAGCCACTGTTAAGTGACAACAAAAATCACTCCTTCCAAAATGTTTACACTGCCAATGTGGAGAGTTTGTTTACGCTGTTTTTATGTTGGCGCATTCGACTGCAGTCTGTGAAGGGGTGGGGAGAAGATTATTTTCATAAAAAAAAAAAAAATCGTGAAAATAAACAAACAAAACTTCTGCTTATATTTAACAAGTTGAGTTATGGAGAAATAGATTTGTTCCACAAGCTACTCGAAGTCACCTCGAGTTACACATACGCATTCCACAAGTAAGTTTTAGAGTTTATTTGATATACGCTGACAGTTTGAATTTGCTCGAGTTTTTCTACAAGTAGCTTTTGGAACAAACCTATTATGTATATCAATATTATTAAATCACCGTGAAAGTCCGTGGTGCCAAAATTGGCACATCATAATTATAAAGTAATTGGGACTGAGATGCAACCTCGCTTTCAGAATATGCTTCATTAGGGTCAGATTTTGGACCTACAGAATCATCCTCCGCAGTATTGGCCAAAATATTAAAAATTTGGTTTGGATTTGAACCCGTTATTTACACTGTTCTGGAGGAACATGAAAAAAATTATATTTGCAAATCAAGAAACCTTCTCAAAGTAAGCTTTTAATTTAGGATGGGGTTAGTGCAAACCTCTTTAGGGGCGATCCTGCTTAATATACATATTTTGCATTTTGTTAGAATCTTTTCGAACACCCTACTACATAGTGACTCATCTTCGTTCTTATCGGTTCGTGTTTGCTCTATACATGCATATGTAGATGCCTTTTGCTTGCCTGTTGTCATGTCGCTGGTATGAATTTTTCTTCTGTTTAAATTTCTTTCTACTTTGTTTTTGCTCTCTTCACAGTAGACCTTTTGACCGAATCCACTGTAAACAAATTGCGCCAATCTCTGAACATTGAAATAGATGGAAATATGTTTACTTAATTGTACTTTATTTTATTACTAAAAACAAAACGGCTACAGCGAGCGCTTATCAGGCCACCTGTTTTCCTGTTTTCCAGAAAGCACTGCCAATTTGTTAAACAGCATTTCTGAACGATAGTTTAATAAGTAAATTAAGTAAGTAGTTGATTTTTTATAAAAAAAGCACAAATTGTTATTGTGGTAGCGGAAATTAATTAGTACAACATTTTGTTTTCGACCATGGCATTTATTTTCAAATTGAACAGCTGACGTATGTATATCTATATGTACGTAGTGTTGACGATGAGCACGTAGGTAGCTGATAACGCAGTTACGTGAGTTTGCGCGTTGAAAAAATATTGAGATGAGATTGATAGTATGGTGCCGAGCAATGCACAAAACTGTGTTGCACATTTGTCTACCATTCCCCAAAAAACAGTGAAAGTTAACCGCGGCCCCAAGTCCCGCGCACAACCCATTTCTGGGAAGGGGTGGTTTCCCTTGCTCCAGTACAGATGCTCGTTTACAGCCGCACCTACTGCTTAATAGACGCTGCAGACTTCACTGAGCCCTTTAACCAAATAAATCGGTGTGGCCCCACCGAAGCTCTCTCTCTTTCTGCCGTGTCCCAAAGCTCCACTCGGGTTGGTTACCGCATCTCGTACATAGGTTGCTCACGTTTCCCATAGTGCGCGAAGCAGCACGCAAGAGTCGGGATTGAGTATAGCCGTGAAACTGTATGTAGCTGCATACCGAGGGCAACGACCATAGCTTCTTTTCAAAGAAATAAAAAGTTTAGAAAAATACCTTTCCAATGATACCTCATACATACATCTAAATCGGTAAAGCTTTGGCTAAGTTATTCAAGTTTTTCTTAAACGAGCCTTTGAAAAAAGTTTGTGTTTTTTGAAAATAAATGAAATCAAATTTTCGCCCTAAAATAAAAACAAAAAAAAAAAGTGTGCCACGCTGGAGAAGTGAAACTTATATTACATATCTAGTTTGTCTTATGACCAATATTTATATGTACATACATATCGACACCTCGAAACCATACAATGCCAAGTGACCTTATTCTCAGTCAGACTTAGCACAGTATGGTTTGGAGGCATCGAAATGTACATATATATACATTTGCTTAAGGTTATATTTTATCTTTTTTCTATCTAGATCCCTACCTCTACCCTTTTCGTTCTACATTTATGTTATTCTGTTTTACCTTGGTCTTCATCGTTCACTTTATCTTTTATATCTTTGCTTTAATGTATGTACATATGTGATGTGATTTCAGCTGATGTAAAGTGAGGTGATGTTACAGGATGTCATGTCAAGCCAAATGATGTCATATCCTGTGATGTTCTGTCATAAGATGGTATAACATGTGCATCGATAAGATTGTCGATAACAAACTCTATAAAAAATTGGGTAGCAAAATCGATAAAAAATCGAAAAAAATATCGATAACAAAATCGACAAAAATATCGAAATATAGATAACAAAATCGATAAAAATATTGATTATTATATCGATAAGTCCCCATCTATTTATATCTTTTTCTTGATAATTACCTTTATTTTAAACTTTCTTCTTCTTTCTTTGTTTTTACCTTTATATTTATCATTTGCTTCATCTACATAACATATTTCCATTCACCACTGACCTTATATGATCTGCATTTTAGTATTTATCTTTACGCTGGAGTCCGACCGATTAATTGGCCGATGCCGAGGCTAATATCGCCAACAGAATAGGCATTGGCCGTTTGTGGCCGATTATTGAATGAGGTAATGTTATTTATTTATTTTCTGCCTGAATATAAATTAATTTCAATAACAAATACTTTTATGATAACAAAATAAAAACATAATCAAATAACTAAATAACATTACCTCATTCAAGAATCGGCCAAAAACGGTTTGTAAGTTACTACTTAGTAGTATCAGTAATAGATATTTGGAGCTGATGCACTTTCTTGCCAAGCACCAAGAGGGTTTATAGGGGAACGAAGATAACTGTATAATAACTGGAATAAAATTCGTTGTAATTATTTGCTTACCACACATGAACATTGATTAAATTTAATACCACTGTGGGATACAATAGCCGATACCCGATACCCGATAGCCGAGGTTTGGTTAGGTTCTTTTAAAATTGTACTCCCTCACCTATTCTAGTTAGCCATATGCTAACAAGTTCCTTTGTATTTACTTAACTTCAATTACCTAAATCTACTCAAATTAATCCACTCAGATGCTCTCAGATTGTGTGCGTTTTTGCCTATTTCTTCATTTTTTATTTTCATTTTCGCTGCATTTCGTGCACGCTTTTAAGGGTAATACGCGGCATTGGCACGATAAGGAGGATAGCGGGGGATGCAACTTGGTGTAATCCATTAAACAATAAACAATGCGCCGAGAGAAAATATTCGTTTAACTTAAAGTGACTTGGTAACTTGATTATTAAGAGGCAGATTAAAAACTCTTAATCCGAGCGCTGCAAATTGTTGTTAAAAGGATTTCACAAAAACAGCAACAACAGCTGAAATAAGGTGAGGTCGGATTAAAAGTGGCAATTTCAAGGAAAGAAATTGAATAGTTAAAAGTGTGGAAAGAGGAAAAGAATTAATAAAGCTCCTTCTACGATGTTCGCTATGAATTTTGTATGTATGTATGCAGGTACACATACCCCTGGCCAAAATAATAGTGACGCGACATTTTAACACGTTTTGGTTATGTATTTATTTAATAATTCATAATTTTTTTTTTTATAATGTTATAGCAAATTAATTAATTGTAATTGGATACACTTTTTTGCTACGATGAGACGAATTTCTTTAAAAAAATGGAAAACAAACTTACTTTGTATGGATGAAAATACTTGACACCACCGACAAAAAACAAGTTCCAAAAATCAACGATATTTTCCAGCCACTTCGGACTTCCGCTTTGTTATTCAGAAATTATTAGGCTACAAATCTGCACACGTTAATCTTTTCTAGAAATTCTAATTAAAAAATTTTCAATTTTGATGTGACTTTTTTGATTTATGTATTCCAATTTTGGTACAAAATTTGACATATGGATTTATATGCTTTTAATAGAAAGCGAGCTATATATAGTATATACATATATTAAATAAAAAAAAACCTTGTTAACAACGTCGCGTCTACATCATTTTAGCCATAGCTGTATATTTGTATAGATGTACATAAGATCCAAATCGCGCAGCTTGCTGTGATTTCCACTAATTACCAACGCTTATTGGCTCAGGAAGTGCGTAGCAATGTTGTTGTTTTTTTAATTGGTCTCCTTACTTTTGTTGCCATGACCTGCTGCTCTCAACTTGAACGCTGTAAAACGATTAAGCGTTTTGCCAACAACAACAATAAACGCCTAGAAACAGCAAGGATAACAGCTGCAGCAATAACAAAATCAGCACCCGTGTTTGTTTTAAAGAAGAATTTTGCCTGAAAAATACTTAGGAGGCGACGATATAGAGAAGAACACATATCAGCCACAATAAAAACACCCTGCCAATACACAAATCTGTACTTGTACGCAGTGGCTGGGAAAACAACAACAGCAAAGACAATAAAGAAATGAATTCTATTAAGAACAGAAGAGGCAATAAAACAGTTAACAACACAACACAAATTAGCAACAACCAGTGGTGGCACTGTGGGCTCAGTTGTTTCGTGCACTTTCCGTGTCGTAGTCGTTACTTTTGTTGTTACATTTGCTTATGGGGCTGCCTGTAATCCACCAAAGTATGTAAGCAGATTTTATCTTAATTCACCCAAATTAATTAATGGATTTTGCCAAAAGACACACATAGTAGCTACAAAAGAAATAAATTATAAACAAAAACATCTGCAACAACTACATAAATACATTCATACATATGTACACAACAGTGTACTGCAGCAAGCTACTTACATTTCAAGCTACTTGAAAGCTTACTTGTATTCACTGGGCTTGGTTTGAAGCATGCAAGTAAATGCTTGGCTTGCTTGTTGAATTTCAACTCATATTCGTACTTGATTTACTTCAAACATATCCAAGTGTAAGCTCAACGCTATAGCGAAACATGGTTGTTACATGCTGATTGACGGTTTGCCATATGTACGTACATATACATGTATTTACAAGTGTTGCTGCTGTATTCAAACTTGTTCGATTCAAGCTATTACTGTATTGCGTTCAAGCTATGAGTTGAATTGGCTTGTTTGAAACAAGGGTGAATCATATTCGCGCTTGTATTTTTTCAAGTAGCTTGAAAATATTAATGAATCGGCTTGTGCAGTACACTGGTACACACGTATACCTATATAATATTTGGGACATCGCTGGTGTGAATTTGTAGTGATAATTACTATTCTGAAGCTCCTTAGATATTAAGTATACACTAGAGTGCCAGTTACTGTCGAAATTCGACAGTTTTTCTAGTTTTAGAAGCCTTGGAGAGGTTTACTAACTTAACACGTAGCAATTATTTTTTATCTGAGAAGGTCTTTGGAGGACTTCGGCAGGACTTCGAATTGACCCGATACATTCAAGTTTATCGATAAATTTCAATGATTTGATACATATCGAAAGTTCGACGAATTTCAAGAACACTAAAATTCGATAACTCAACAAAATTCGTTAACTCGACCAATTTCGATAACCGTAAAATTCGATGGCTCGATAAATTTCGATAACTCAAAAATGTAAAAACTTTGGATGCCTTTATAAATTTTTACTTTTGACAACTCCACATTTTTCGAAAACTATCTAAACATTTTGATAACTCGTTACACTTATAAGCTTATATAACCTTGAAATTTCGATAAATCGATATATTTTGAAAATTCCATAAACTTCGATTCGTTGAACCAACCAATTTCAGTAGATCAATAATTATCGATAACTCTGTAAGTTGAAAGAACTCCATGCATTACGACACCTCGATAAATTTCGTTAAGTCTATATATGTATAATGATAATTCAATAAATATCGATAACTTGATACATTTCTTTCCCACACGTTTTTAAAGCTCGATAACTATCCGTAAATTTGGACAACTAAGTTTCTGTGTCTATAAATTTCGACAACTCAGTNGTTTGAATAATTCGATACGTTGCGATAACTTAATAAGCATGGATAAATTTCGATAATTATAAACTTCGATGATTCGATAAATTTCAGTAACCTTTATGGCTGATTTTATTTCGATTCCTATCGGAAAATTTCAACTCTGTTAACCTAATTCTTATGTATTTCTCATTGTCTCCATTTTGGCCTTTATCTAAATTTTCGACTTTATCTTCACTTTTGCCTTTTTTTGTCTTCATCGTTATCACTTGTTTCTTCATCTTCATATTTATCTTTATTTCAAAGTTTAATTTCAAATACGAAGTAAAACAAAATGCGAAACAGCTTAAATTG
>NW_016157132.1:166469-204065 GCF_001687245.7 Rhagoletis zephyria | reverse complement strand
TTAACCTAATTCTTATGTATTTCTCATTGTCTCCATTTTCGCCTTTATCCCAATTTTCGTCTTTATCTTCACTTTTGCCTTTTTTTGTCTTCATCGTTATCACTTGTTTCTTCATCTTCATATTTATCTTTATTTCAAAGTTTAATTTCAAATACGAAGTAAAACAAAATGCTAAACAGCTTAAATTGTACAGGTTGCAAGAACAACCATACACGAATATGGAAATTTTTAAACGACGATTTTCAACCCATTTCGAAACTATAAAAACTCTCTTCATCTACAGAAAATTACCTTTCCAACGGTGTTTCTGGTTAACTTTACGGTAACTTTACCTTGGTCTTCATCTTTGTTTTTATCTTTCACATCTTTGCTCATATCCTTTTCTTTTTCTATTCACGTAGATGAGATGAGGTGCGATGACGTGATAAGACGTGGCGTGATTTTATGTGATGTGATAGGATGTCATGTCATGTGTTGTCATATCCTCTGATGTCATAACATATGATGTCATGTCATGTAATGCCGTGTCATGTCGTACGATGTCAGATGATGTGATGTGAAGTCATGCCATATAATGTGATGTTATATCATATAATGTCATGTCACGTGATATCGTGTGATGTGATATCATATTATGTGATGTAATATCATGTGATGTGTTGCCATGTAATGTGATCACATTCCATGTGTCGATAAAAATACCGATAACAATATTCATACACATATAGAAAAATACAACGATTGTAAAATCGATGAATTCATCGATAAATACAACAATCTTCAGTATCGATTATTGTACGTATCGTTAACAATATAAATGACTAAATCGGTAACAAAATCAATTATTTAATCGATTATCATGGCGATAACAATATCCATTATTGTATCGATAACAATATCAATTATTATATTGATTATTATATCGATTGAAATAGCGGTTATTTAATCAATAACAGTATCGATAACAATATCGATTATTTTATCGATAGCAATATCGATTATTATATCGATAAAAATATCGAGTTTTATATCGATAACAATATCGATCTTCATCCTCATCCTTTTCTTCATATTTATCTTTATTTTTGCGTATTCCTCTTCACCTTTACCTTAAAGTGTTTAAATTTACTTTGATCTTCGTTTTTGCCTGTCCCTCTAGGAATCTTTGTTTTTGTTTTTATTCTCAAACCGCTAAACCGCTGAGAACTATTTCCATGTGCATTATTCCCCTTGAATTTGACAAGTTCCTCCCAACCAACCAACTGCCGCTAAAGAAGTTTCACTTCATAAATTCAAGAAATGTTCTTACCCTTTTAGTTACCCTAATTCTTATGTATCTGTCATTGTCTTCATTTTCGTCTTTATCTTCACTTTAGCCTTCTTTTTTTTGACTTCATCGTTATCGTTTATTTCTTCATCTTCATATTTATCTTTATTTCAAAGCTTAATTTCAAATGTGTAGTGAAACAACAGGCGAAACATGTCAAATTGAACATGTTGCAGCAACATGTATACACAATTCGAAAATGTTTAAACGACGGTTTTGGCTGTAATTTTCAACCAATTGTGAAACCATAAAAACTCATCTGCTCATCTACGGAAAAATGCCTTTCCAACGGTGTTCTTGGTTTTGAAATCGGTTTGGTAGAATCGCCAAACGAACGGAGACAAAATTTATGTTAGCGTATTAATATATAGATATGTATGATCATATTGTATCATTATACCACCATACTTTATATTTATTCCCTCAACAACAACAACAACAACATACAAGTTAAATATATTTTTTTAAGTTTTTTTTTTAAGACGTTTATAGTAAGATCAATTACGTTTCTAATTAATTTTAATATTTTTTCCCTCAGTGAGAAATCTAGCTTTGATTATTTAAGTTTTAACAATGGTTTTCTAAATATTTTCATAAGTGTTTTGAGTTTCACGCACTTTGAAATTTTTGCGCCAGTTTCTTGTGGTTTGCGGCAGTTCGTTGACTAAGCCAAATCCAAGCCAAATAATATTGTGAATGTACTGGGCGTATTTCACGCCCATTTTACCAGTGAATTATTACGCGCAGTTTACTTCAGTTTTTAGATGACATTTCAAATCGCCTAAACGTTTACTAAAAAGCATTTCTTCACATCGTTGTAGATATATATATACATATTCACATACATACATACAATACAATATATATTTATTTGTTGGGAAAGAAACATACAAAAAAAAAAATAAAGAAAGAAAGTTATGGGCGCAAAGAAATAAGAAAATTTGCGAGGGCGTTGTAAATACATACAAAATTGCAAATGAGAATGCGTCGCCAGCTATATTGTCGCCCGTCGCAAAGCTTAGCTCGCTGCTCTTTAAAAGTGCTTCGAGGGGAAGGATAGTGGATTTAACAACATATAAACATACATACATAAAAAAAAAACACATGAAAAGGTAGCATTTATATGACAATAAGTTGCACATTCGAAGGCAGCTGGTCACCAGTGTTGTGTAGCTGGGGCGGGTTCGAAGTACAAATCTTGCCAGTAAAATCAACTGAAGTGCATTTAGCTAAATTGTAATGTTTCTGCTTGCAACCAGCTTTCGGTTGTCGTAAGCCATTTGCGTTTAGTTTTTTTTTTTTTTTTATTATAAGCTCTAAGTTGCAACCAGAAGTGGTAAGATTTTATTGCTACATTTTTTGGCAAGAGTCAACAAGCGCCAGAAACAACTAAAATGTGGGCAGAAATAATCACAATAACAACAGCGCAGCTATTAGTGTCTAATAAATTTTAGCTTGAAAAATTACTGCGATTTTATTGGCGCATGCATTTGCGAAATTTTAATATTCGTAGATTTTATGTGGCAGAGAATTTTTACGATTTCGCCCTTTTTTATGGCGTTATTGCACCGGCCAATGCTGAACTTGTTTCATGATGACTAACACAACGAACTGACATTTTCTTTCTCTTCTCTATGGAATAATGGGGGTTCGAACGTCAATCGTAAGAGATTGTGCTCAATTAGTAGAGCTAACTATTATATTAGTGTGAAAATATTAATAATTAAAATTTCGAAATTGCAATATAGTTTAAATTGGAATTAGCATATTAGCATTTACTTGCTATGATTGCCATTACGCAACCATTTCATTCGTATCTATGGTGGTGGCCATTAACATTTCGTTAAACTTAAGCAAAGGACTTCGCATGCTTGTAAGTGATTCTTAAGTTTGTAATTATGTTTGGCCACCACATAAATGGATAACTTATTTGTAATTATTTGAATTGATAAGTTGATTAATTTGTCTAATATCAAATGCTTTGGAATGCGAGTCGGAAGGAGAAAATTACCACATTCGTTTAGACCAAGAAAGGCTTCTTTGCGTAAGTCACTAAATAATTTAATATTATTTAATGGTTCACTACTTGGAACAAATTCAATTTCACTTTGTCTTCTTCTATGTTGTGCACTTTAATTCTTAATTATTTCTTTTCGCTTCGCTTGCTCCAATTAAACCTTATCCTACTATAAAAGCAAATTTTCACAAAATTTGAATTTATTTTCTCGCTATATCTCAGACGTTTTTGTATAGATCGATTTGAAATTTTTACACACTAAACTGCATATAAATCGACCCAAAAAATTTTAATTTAACAACACTTCTTAACACTGATTAAAAACAAAACTAAAGGTTTTCAAACTTTTTTATTAAAATTATGAAGGTGTTTCTTTTTCAAATGCAAGAGTTATGTTATAAAGTTTGATACTTTTCTGCTGTAATCCAGTATTTTAAATGAATATCTAAAGAAATTTTTACGAAAGTTTCAGACTAAAACATCGAGTAGTTTTAAAGCAATAACAATATTATGGTGACGCGCAAAGTTAGCGGTTAAGCGCGCCTTAAAATGCTTTATAATTCAAAAACAAAAAAAAAATACCTTTTTTATTAATGATTTCCATGTAAAAAAAAATCTGATTTTGACGTTGCGGTTTGCTATAAATTCACTGTTCCACCCTACGACCCTACTAACGTTTCATCAAAACGGATGCGATTTGGTTAATTATTTTATTAAATATCATCCTCTGATTACGGTCACCTCATTCATGCATCATTGATTTCGGGTGCTTTCTCTAATTTTTTCAAATTATTTCAAAGAAAATTTATTTATACATACATATGCACATACATATGCACATACATGCAAACATAAACCATTGTCATGAAATTAGTTTCAATTTAAGTTATGAGAACATAGTACTAATCCAATATTGCTGTTTATGCACCACTAATGAGTAAGACACATTGTCGCCTGATCAGTAATTAACAGTTGGTTGAACTCATCAACATAATAATAATTTATGTTAACATTGATAACATTCACTTTTTTTTAAACATAATTGAATTCATGTATGAACATAAGTCGCTACATATGTACGCCGCGTTTAAATTGGCGCCGTCACGTAATTGTCTTTTATCGCTCACATTTAGTGTGACCAGCTAAGCCTTTTCGAGACTAGATTTAGCATC
Organism: Rhagoletis zephyria; assembly: GCF_001687245.7. Lineage (NCBI taxonomy): Eukaryota > Metazoa > Arthropoda > Insecta > Diptera > Tephritidae > Rhagoletis > Rhagoletis zephyria. The sequence continues at coordinate 199,549 of NW_016157132.1, read as the reverse complement.
TAGTTTTGGTCTCTAGCCTCAGAATTTTAGCGCTGGCTTTGCGGCTTTTTTCTGGCCTTTTTACTTAAAATAGAAATGTTATAACTACGTAAAATATGAACTTTCTAAAAATTAATTCAATAATTCATATAATACATCTATGCAACGCCATGTGTGTGTTTCAACCCTTAGGTACATATTGCAACCCTGTAGCCTTTAGTTGACATTTCGTCGTAACATGGTAGGCCTACAGCCTTAACTTTCGGGCCATATTGCACATGTCGTTGCCCATTAACCCTTTCTCGGTTTCAACTCCATATTTTTCGTACGAATTCGAGGAATTTTTGAATTCCAATTTAAATGAAGGTAGTATTAATAGCCAAATACAAAGAGTAATTCGTAAAGATTGTCAACCCAATTACGACAACGCCCACCCGTTAATATGAATTCTCTACAAAACATTAATTTTTTTTTCGTTTAAATTTCATTGAAAGTGTAGAGGCAGATATATTTTCTCGCCTTGGAAGAGAGAAGTCTAATTATTCTTCAAGTCAAATAACCTTATTGGAACTGCAATGGCAAAAACTTTCAACAGTACAGTGGGCAAATGTGACCTCTATCATAGAGTTTTGGAAGGTTCGAAAATTTAAAAATTCATTGAACGAAAACCCTTATTCTGAAATTGTAGAATTGGTAGTTACGTTTTTGGTATTAACACTCAGTAATGCTGAAGTGGAAAGAATTTTTAGTGTCATGTAAATTTTTAAAAACTAAGGTTAAATCTGTTCATTTAAAATTAAAATGCTTAACTCGTTGTTTAATATTAAATGCTCATTGAAACGTGTATCCATCTGTTGCTGCGATTTCGAAATTTCCAATGATCTAACCTCTAAGGTTAATTCACAAACTTTATACGCTGATTCAAGCTCTTCTGACTCATCAGATGAAGAGGCATTATATAATTAAGTTATTTGTAGTGTTTTTCTTATTTTATTTAAACTTAAAAAGTTTTCGCGCTGGTCAAGAAAAATTTGTCTGATATGTTATGAAATGTTAGCTGTTCCTTATAGCCATTTTTTTAGTTGTTATTTACAAATCAACGTTAATAAAACAACATGAAATTTGTAAAAAAAAAAATGCTGCCTTTTATTTAGCTTCTTTTTTCCATAGCGTCTAACGTTTTCCATACTTTTTTTAGTTAATTTAGCTTTTATTTTTTTAGTCATCTGGTCACACTGCTCACATTAAAATAATTTATGCGTTTACAAAAACATTTAAATGTGACCGTCAAACCGGCAGTTCACAATTCTCGTAATTTCTACACTTTGATGTACACATAAGTAATATACATAAATAAATATGTATGTATGTATTTTAATGCGCTATGAAATTTTTATTTTTAGGAAATTCGGCGATAGTCAAACTCTTGTTTTGGAATACGTACGCAATTAATTTTTTAAGCTCGGCACTACCTTTTTCAAGAAATTTTAAGTTTTTAGGGCGTGTGTGAATCGGTAACAAAGTTCTTTGGGGAAAGCTGGTGAATTATACTTTTACTATGGACAGACAGTTTTGCCAATCTGCTGTGTGAAATGAAATCTTTTTTGACAACAGCAAACTTTTGACAACCGCAGAATAAAATATCATAAAATATATGAAAAAAAGTGAAATGAATATTTTAAGAAAACATCTACCATCATTGATTGCAATTTAATTAATTTAAACAATTAAAGCGTTTGAAACATTAAAGAAATTTATTTTTCCAGAAACATTTAATGTAGTGTAATACTTCTTAATTTTGCCACCAGAAACTCTATTTCCTTATATTTTATTGTTTTTGCTTAAAGTTGGGGCAGAAAAATTATAGACGTCACAATCTTTTTGATTGCCAAAATTTTATATTCATTTTTAAAAAATTTCACTAGCCTCATGAGCTAGTGAAATTTTATTTACCCCATACTTGTCAAAAATTCACTCGCAGCGACATTTGTTACCGATTCACATACGCGCTTACCAGTATAAAGCCTTGAATTTAAAAATATTTTTGAACAGCGGTCATTCTTCGCTTATCTCTTCTTTATTTCATTTCATTGACGACTCGAATTGGTTTATAATTTGAAAAATAAAATAATTAAATGGTGAAACGTGCCCATTCAGAATTGTAGGCATTGTGAAATGCAAAATATATCAGCTGATTATGACATTAAAAATGTACATACATATCGACACCTTTGTTGCGAATTTGTATTCAAGAAACCACAACCACACCTACTACATAGTATGTACATGTTTATTAGACGTAAACTATTTTTGTAAGGCAATTTTGAAAAACTCATTGTGTTTTTGTCGAATCTAAGGGTCGTCTCTTTACTTTTTTTGGTGCCACGAACGGAGACGCAAGAGTCGGGATTGAGTATATTGGGGCAACTGTAACTCCACACCTAGAACAACGAAAGTGGAAAGACTTTCTGGACTAACGAAAACCGCGAGATGATTTAGAAGAAAATAATTGGAGAGATTTTTGAAAATCTGATCCGTTTGTTACTAGCATAAAAATGATTGAAAAACTAAAAAAAAAAATTATTTTAATTGTATATGAAGACGTTGTTTTTGTCCACTGAACGATGCTGTGCCTAAAAAACTTATATGCGGAATCTGTTCGCAACCCACACACAAGAATAATTATTCGGGTTTTTAAAATTATTGTTTTTTCGCATTACCTCGTTTCGAATCTAGCTTTACAACAGTTCATGGATACTGGTCTAAGCCTTGAAAAATCAACACAAGGATCTGACGCTTATATTATGAATAATTATGAATAAACGATAATTGATAACGAGTAATTAACGCTTTTTATTTTACAAGATTTTATTTAACTTGGTCTGTATACAGGGTGTCCAATAAGTACCACGAGAAACTTAAGGAGAAGTTTTCCGTACAAGATTTTGATATCGGGACGGCAGTATTACTCGTAAGCTAGTACGTCTTTAGTCGCCTTATTATTGCCATCCCTAGGGCCGTGGGCTCAAGTAAACGAGATGTTGTAGGATCTTGCTTTGAAGTTCAATCAGGGGTTTAACAATACTTCATCAAATCGGCGATCAGTAGCACTAACATATGTAAAATATGGTCAGTACTGTGTGGTCCTGTGTGTATGCTCTGTGATCGTCATTAAAAGAAGATAGTTTCATCCGAGGCTTTTGTTTTCTTTTAATTGAATAATTATTATATTATTGTTGTAAACTGAGTTAAAATATAACCACATAACCAGATGACGTGATAAGGCTGAACACCCACACTGTAAAAGCTTAATAAATATGAATTTTTCGCTTTGAGATTTTTTTTTCACTTAAAACATGTTGTATTGTGATGAATAAGTAAACTGCTATTTTTGATCAAAAAATAATCTAAAATCTAAGGTCAGACTTTAACTTATTAATTTGACCCAAAAAATAAAAGTAAAATTTTAATTTTTATATTTGACCGAAAAAATTAAAGTCAAATTTTAATTTTTATTTTTCACCGGAAAAATAAAAGTTATAATATAGCTGTAATTTTGATAAAAATATCGGTAAAAAATAACGGTTATATGCTGACTTTTTTGAAAAAAGTCCCCAAAAGTATAAATCATATTGGATTACAATTCCTTGGCTAACAAGCATCACATTGCTATAAAAAAATTTTAAATAGAAACATTTTTCCCGACTGACTTTTTGAATTGAAATTTCTAAAATAACTATTGTTTTCAATTCCTGGTTTAAACGATTTGGCTTAACTGGGATTTTGTGAGTTAGTGTTCTTTGGCTGCATGAAATTTGTTTAGCTTTCCTTTTTAAAAGATTTTGTACTTCGATTTTACTTGTATGCATTTATGTAACTAGATTGACATAAAAGATTATTATGTGTTATCGTCATTATGAATTTTCATAAACTTGCATTATCGTTAACCCCAATTTCGTTGCTTTAACACTCTTACCAGCTGACATCTGGCATATAAATACATACTTATAATGGTATGCATTTATATGGCTGCTTTGTTTTCGTTTGCCATCATTAACTTGATAGTTTCAGTTTAATTTGTTTGTTTACAATTCGCCAGCCATCGAAAGCGATTGTCGATAAGGCACTTAATGGCAATTACAATTTCAAGTGTTATTTGAATACAGCTATATTGACAAAAAAGAAATAACAAATTATTGATTATTTTAAAGCCACTCAGCTGCGGAGAGTTGTTGAAACAGTAGTGACCACCCTCAATGCGCACAGTTTGTGTTTTGCACGATTGCAATTGTATTCGGGTCAATTGCTGTGCGATACATTCGGTTAGTTTCCATTAAAATAACTATAAATTTCCATCATCAAGCTGTATACGTGCAAGTACTTTGTTAGTTTAGCGGCAATTAAGTGATTGCTAAACGAGTTGCTGTCGATTTGTTTATAATTTTTTTTTATTTTTTTTGCTTCCACGACTGTTGATGTGATTTAAAATAGTTTTTCTTCGTTTTTGCCATTTAAGGCATCACTATTTGTTTACACTTTCGAGAGCAATGCAAATACACTGAAACATTTCAGTGCAATTTATATTTTTTTTTTGCACGCCACATGCGTGATAAGCTCGCAAAGTTTGTGCTTTAGGTACTTGCTCTTAAACGCATCACCCACACAATTGCTGTAAATTTGCACACATGCACACATACTAAGAATTTTAGTCCCGGGATGCCGGCCTTTTTAAGGTCCCATAAATCCTGGGATTCTTGGAAAATAATCCCGGAATTTTCGGGATTTGTAATTTGCACTGAAGGCAACAATAGAAACTTCTTTTCTTGACCAGCATTGGCTATATTTATGTTTTTATTTAATAATAAACAATTTTTTTGTAAATGTCTAGCTCATCATACATATAACACCGCGCGATAGTAAATTTTAAACACATGGGCCAAATATAGTAAAATTGGGTTTTTAGTGTTTCACTCTGACGCCAGTACTTCAAAAATGATCAAAAAAAATTCAGAGAAATGTGCTTAAAGGAGAAGTATGGGTATCAAATTAAAGAAATCCAATAGCACTTAAACAGATTAAAGTTTTTGGTGCAGAAGGACTGGCATCTAAGTATTGAAAATGTAATTTTAAAATTTTATCCTTGAAATTTCGCAATATTTGTTTTAGAAAAATTATATGTTGAGAACTTATTTAAGCTCGGTAACATCCTCGAATTTTGTCCTTTTAATTTTATCAGCTTAAAAAATTACCTATTTGTCCTTGTGAATCCAAAAAATTTAAATTTTTTCAAATTCTAAAGAAATTTCCTCTTTCATTTGGTACCCATATTTTTATTCTAAATACATTGCATTGCATTTTTTAAATAATTTTTGGAATCAATAATATCTTTGAAATTACACAAACCTTTAAAATAAATCATCACATCAGAGAGAAAAAATAAAAACGCCATTTTAAATAAAAAAGTAGGTTTCAAACCCATTTATTTATTTTTTTATTTTATGGCAGGAGAGCTTCTCAAACAATATAGAAGCAATGTTTTCGATTTAAGTTGTTGATTTTGTTGAAAGGTAACAACGACATCTTGAAAAACCCGGGATCGGAAAAAGCTGAAAAATTAACATCCCTAATACATGCATGCCTTCTCCTGATACACCGTTTGTGTAATTTTCAAACAGCTGCATTTTCTCCGCACTCCCCTTCATTCATTTTCAGAGACGCTTAATTTGGCTGGCCGATCTTTTGCCGGACTTTGTGATAATGCAGTCACAGCTATTTTCGGCTTTTGCTGCATTTGCACCTTTTTTTCTTTCTCTTTTTGTAGTCTTTTGCTTTTTCGGGGTCAAGGTGTGGGTTAGCGCACAGCAATTAAGCCGACAGATTGCACAGCTTCAATATTACCGATAAGCTTTCGCTTGTTGCAATTCACAATACCCCACCTCCATCTACATACATACATATATGCTTCTATCTGCGGGGTGGGACGTGTGAAGACTGAATGCCGATTCTTGGGTATAAAAGGCCTAGTGGCATTGGCAAACAGTATGTTTTCGCAAGATGAGAACGTTCACTTTGGTTGTACTTGTAGCGCTGGCGCTATTCGCTAGTGTCTCATCGAAGAATATTGAGTCGAGAACTGCCGACAAGGATTTCCTGATTAAGCAAAAATTCATTTTGGAAATCCTGCAACACGTCTACCAGGACGATGTTTTTATAACTAAATACGACTCCAGCTACTACGAATACAAACCTTGGGAACATGTTGCTGACTATCACAAGCACGAAACGTTGGAGCATTTCTTCGAGCTGTGGCAACACAAGCCTATGCATGATGATGAGATCTTCAGCATCATGTACGAGCGCCATGTTGAGTACGCCGTGGGCTTGTCACGCTTATTCTATTTGGCCAAGGATTGGGAGACCTTCACCCATGCCGCCATGTGGGCTCGCCTAAATGTCAACAAGCAGTTATTCATCTACGCCTTAACTGTGGCCGGTCTGCACCGCGACGATATGCAAGGTATTGTCTACCCGGCCATTTATGAAATCCACCCGTGGTCTTTCTTTGATGTGGACACCATTGAGGTAGCTGAGCGCCATAGAATGCACGACTTCCATCAGGTCAAGAAATTGGACAACATTTACAATGTCGCCATCAAGTCCAACTACACCAATGTCTACGGCAACTTGCACAATGCTCACGAACTCGCCTACTTCCTGGAGGATGTTGGTCTAAACGCTTTCTACTACTACTACAACTTGGACTATCCATTCTGGACCAAGGGTATTGAGGGTAGCGAATTGAACAAGGACCGTCGTGGTGAGTTCTGGATTTACACTCACTTGCAATTGTTGGCTCGTTACTACTTGGAGCGCTTGTCTCACGATATGGGCGATATCGAGGTCTTCGACATGTACGAGTCTGTTCCCCATGGCTACTACAGTGGATTGCGTTACTACACCGGCGTGAACTTGCCCAACCGTGACAACGGCTACAGCTTCTATCACCCAGAAAACATGGAGCACATGCGCATGATCCATCTGATTAGCATGCGTATAATGAACTTTATCAACGAAGAACACAAGGATGATGTTGAGGCGGTTAACAAGTTGGGCAACCTCTTGCAAGGCAATGCTGATAGTGTTGATCGGAAATACTATAACAGCATCAGCAAGTTGTACAGGGACATAGTGAACGACGGCATTTCATATGGCAAATACCACGAAACTTTGCCAACTACCTTCATGCATTACGAAACCTCTCTGCGCGATCCTCTTTTCTTCCAGATCATGAAGGACATCATGCACTTCTATTGGCACATGGCAGAGACGTTCCCCGAATACACCGTTAAGGACTATGTCTTCGAGGGTGTGAAAATCGACAAAGTTCAAATGCCCGATCATCTGACCACTTACTTTGAATACTACGACTCTGACATCAGCAATGGCGCAAACGTTGAGGTGCCCGTAGAAGGCAGCAATGATCCATTGGTGAACTTTGGCCGCAACTCACAACACGGCGGCAACAGCTTTGTGATCAAGGCACGTCAATACCGCTTGAACCACAAACCATTCCAGTTCCAAATGGATGTGACCTCTGACAAGGCGCAAAAGGCTGTCGTTAAGGTATACCTTGGTCCCCAACAGGTTGGTGAGAAATACGACTTCATCGAAAAGAACTACATGAACTTCTTCGAACTGGAACATTTTGTTGTTGATTTGGTGCCAGGCGTCAACGTGATCACCCGCAACTCAGACGAATTCAGCTGGTGGGTGGAGGATAGAACAACCTACTTGGAATTGTACAAGAAGGTTATGGATGCCACCAACTCGGACTACAAATTCGCCTTGAACCAAAAGGAGGCTCACTGCGGTGTGCCCCAGCGCTTGATGTTGCCCGTTGGTAAGAAGGGTGGTATGCCATACCAGTTCTTCTTCATGGTGTACCCATACCATGAACCAGCAGTCAAACAGTACACCGGCTACGATCCAATCATCTCTTGCGGCATTGGATCTGGCGCTCGCTGGGTCGACTCGCTACCATTTGGCTTCCCCTTCAACCGTCCAGTCAAGCATGGTTACTACTTCGAAGTGGACAACTTCCACTTCCTACCAATTATGATCCACCACAAGGAGGACACTACAAATGTAGTCTAAGCACAAGTTCGGGATTCAGTTTGTATACCAATTTTTTTATTTTTTTATTTTTTAAAGTTGCTTTGAATTTATGTGTTCCATAGTATCGATCTGTATTTAGCTAAATAAACGATTTTTGTATATAATAACAATCTTGCATGTATTGAAATTGTCGGGTTCACAACGGAGAACTTTGGTTGCTAGAGTTTATTTGTTGACAAGGGCACACTTGGACTATAAACATCATTCCTTCTGATCCCAACATAAAGGATAATTGCTAAACTGTAGGGAAAAACGTGGCAGGAATGAAGTGGTGGCGGAGGATGTCAGTTCTGGAGAATCCAACAGGGCTGGTTAAAAAGTGCGTTGCAAGGTGCTTATGAGTAAACGCACGGCACACACTTAGCTAACATGAGACCTATCTGTTCAAATAGAGTCTACGTATAGCCAAAGCTATATCGACTCCCTCTTTTCGCGGTGTTACCGACTTGAGGGTGTATTTCCAAAGGCCCTGATTTTCCCTTAGCCACCCGAGTAGATTTTTACTAGTGTTGGGAAGAACAGAGTACTTTACAGAACGACACCCCTATTGCGAATGTCGACTGGCAGTAGATAAACGACTATTAAGCGATTATCGATTATCGATGCTATTGCGAGTGTCAATTAGCGACTGTGAATACTTTTTAATCGCTCATCCTTCTATTGCTGTTTTTTAGTCGTTGGAGTTTGCGTTTATAAAATTTACATAAGAAAGTGGTACTATAATGGATAAAAAGTAAGTCAATTGAACTGGAAGTTGTAAAAAATTGTGAAATATACATATGCATGTATGTGTCTGAATTACAGATCAAAAATTATAAGCAACAAAAGGCAACTTGCGCGGTTGTTCGTACTGATGCAGGAGAGTGAGGACATAGGCAAAGGAATTTCCGGAAAGAGTAGGGTAGGAAGCTCCGCTTCTATTGGAAAAGATACATATACAATATTTCTTGTGCATATAACTCCGGCTACGCCATCCACAGTGTTTTTGCGCAGAACCAACATCAAAAGTTTATACAAAAAAACTGCATAATTTATTAATTGACTAGTGCTCGGAAATTTGAAATCTTTATTTTAAATTAAAGTTGAATTCTTTCAATACACTTGTTATGTTGTTATGTTAAAGTTTTTAAACTCGGGTCACGCGTTTGGACACAAAAACCCAACATCATTGTACAAAAAACTTAACCGTACCGTATTTCTTAAACTTCCATAAAGTTTATTAATGAGGAAAACAGCTTTTCCTGCAAATCATGTAAAGCCTAAAAACCGTGAAGCATCGGGAACGCAACTTCTATTCATAAAACTCACACATGTACATACACCTTCCAAGTCCAAGGGATCCGACGAATCTCGCAATTCCCTCCTTGCTTCAGCCAACTCTACTAATCTATTAGCTTCCGCATCATCTTCCTCATCACTAAACCATATTTCAACTGTGTCCATTTTTTAAATTTTATAATAAAAGCAATTATTTTAAAAATGATGTAAATAAAACACTCAAGAAACAAATGTAAACAAACAAACAGCTGTTTACAATTCTGTCAACCATTCACAATAGTACAAATTTTTATCGATCAAGTTACACAATAGCAAAATAAAGATGATCGACTCGATCGACAAATTTCTATTCTACTGCCAGTCGACACTCGCAATAGGGGCCCGAGTTCTTAAGTATCGATACTTTAAGGATCGTGTATTTTTAAGAGTACACTTAGGTCTCTTTTTATGCGGTTTTTAATTTATGCGGTTTTTCAAACCATTTTTTCGTTGCAGCGATTTTCTTTTTTTGAGAGTTTTTGAGAGTCCCCTTAGAAATGAAATTTCCACAAACTACGACCATTTCATGGATATTTCTACACTTCTCCGTTTGTGTGTCAGTATAATGATTGGACTACTTACCCCACACTTTCTTACAACATCTCAGGCGACAAAACAAATTAAGCGGCTAATTTGAATAAATTCTTCTTGAAATTAAAAGCATACAATTTTTGTTTCTTTGGTTTATTTATTTCTTATTAATATGCCACTATTTAAATCATCATTTTATTTCACTTAAACTGCTTGTCTTTAATTATTACCTTCAACTATTCGCTTTACTTAGTTTATGCTTTGCTTAAATATTTACTTAGGTTCTATGAAATAACATTTGTAGTTGACTGTTTAGCTCTCTTGTGAGCTATTTAGAGACACATAGCTTGTATTAGGGCATCCAGCAAAGAGCTGTGTCTTTACACTCGCTGCCTTTTCCTTGAAATAAAGTATTTTCCATACTTTCATACTTTCTGCCGCCCTGCCAATACTTTTTGATTCTGTAGTGTAATGTTTTGATTTTATTGAAAGTATTGCGTTACTGAGAATCACTTTTGCTCACTTTGCTGCAACGAAATTCTCTGCATCTTTGTGTTTTCTCTAGTATAGCCTATTAGTAATTATGTTCAAGCTGTGTTTTATTTTTAGGGTTTTTGTTTTTTTATTTAAACTCTTTATGGTTTGTGTGTGTTAAATTCCTGTAATTAAGTACAATAAATATTTAATTTTGTTAGTTTTATGTTTTTTTTTTTTTAATTTTAAGCTGCACTCATTTATTAAAGATGTCGCAAAAATTCGCACACTAAAAAAATATGCAAACAAAAAATGCATTAGTTAGCTATTATTTAATTAAAATTCAGTATTTTGTATATTTCGGCAGTTTTTATAGTTCATTTCGAAAAATAATTTCAGTTCTGTTAGCAGTTAAAAAAAATGCTGAAAATGGACTCTAAATTATAAATTCAATAGGACTGCATTGGATACTTCTGCTTTTCTACGTTAAGTCGGCCAATGTCAGATTTCACCTGTTTGAAAGAAGTGACACCACAGTTTAATGCTGCCTCCGAACGAAAGATCAATTTTATAAGAATCGTTTTTATTGCCTGTTACCGATTTTTATACTTTTGCTTTTTATTAGTCGAACCAAGGATCAATCTTTGGTTCCGCGGGCTGTTAAAGTGTGGACTAAGCTGCATGTGGACTAAGTATTTACTATATATGAGGAGCCAAAAACCAAAAAAAAAGAAAACCACTCGCCGTGGCCATTTACGGAAATTCCCATGAAGTCCTGTCAAATAATTCTGCCATTAAGCTGCTGGTTGCTACATTAATTCCATGAAAGCGGTAAATTCAATCGATAAGCTTCTAGTGGTTCGCTTAAACTTCCAGGAGAGGTGTTTTGTTTTAAACCGAATGATACATACAAGTGGAATAATTGGAGTGATTGAAAAGAGCACTGGTAATATCATAACTTCGTTTCTTTCAAAGAGGTATAGATAGAGACATATGATATAGAGGTATGTGTTGCGACCACGAGGTCTATTGTGCCCTGAACCATTAGATTCCAGATATTTGTAGATAGCTCCAGTGGCTAACGATTATAGGAGTTCAACACTTGACGAGAGTCTCTTCGAACGAATGAAAGGGCGAAACAATTTGTTCCTCCAGATCGTAAGCTTATTTAGGTGACTTCTTAGTGTACAGTGACCTGTCAGACTAATTTCCCTATATATTTTAAGATTGTAGACCTTCAGTGTTAAGCCAGTATTTCTCTCTGGGATTGTTCCTTTTCTTCCTTGATGGTGCTGGGTCCAAACGCAAGGATGTGCCCATAGGAGACTGTTCTATAGGCGTAGTTCAGCTACCTATGTGTTTGTCGATGCACTCAAGAACCAAGTAGGGTTTGACTATCACTCAATATTAGCGTTTTCTCAATACGCTAATTCCGACGTAATTTTTAATTCAGCGTTATACTTCACGAACTACCCTCTAGCGGTGATCACTACGCCGTCTGCATAAGCCTGTCAGCGGATGTCATTGAGATATCAGTCAGAGTCAAAAGGAGGTCATCCACAACTAAGCTCCAAAAGAGAGGTGATAAAACTCCACCCTGCGGGTATCCTCTTCTTGTTAGGATGAAGCTGTATACGCTGCCGATATCGGCTTCGGCTATTCTGGTTTGAAGAAGTCTAGTTATCCATCTATGGATATATTCCTGTACATTTGGTTTCTGAAGTGTCCGGTCAACTTGAATATGAGAGGTGTTATCAAAAACTCCTTCAGTATCGATGCTATTGGTACAGCAGTTGCAAAGAGATCCTGCACAGCGGAGGCTTCGATTTCAGATCAATTCAAAATTACCTTCATATGGACCCAGAACATAGGGCATGTATGGAAATGAGACAGTAGTAGAAGTATCGGGGTGCGATTCTGCACTCAATGTTCTTCGCGAAATAGACATCAGCTAACTCGAAAGCAAAGCAAAGGTGAATCAGATCGGAATCGTATACGTATACCACCAATTGGGTTTAAGTTTTGCGCGAGTGTGTGATAACAAACCGGTGAAATTTTGTTTATTAAAAAAAGTGTAAAATGAAATATTGGAAAAAATAGAGCGACCGTTTACTAAAGACAAACCATTTGTACTTAAACGTTATTTTTATTTTTACCAGTGTTGCCATATTTCCAGTATTAACTGTAAATTACAGTTTTTAGACCAGCCTATAGTTTTCTAAATTACCGCCTGGTACTACAAGTTACTGTTTTCTTCAAATTTAATATTTGAACGAATAAATTAAAATAGGACCTTAGTATTTAAACAAAATTTGTAAGATAATAAAGTGCGAACGTTGCAGCGTTTCGTCTATTGAGAAATATGGTGTCAATTGCATTCCAGTAATGGTAGTGAAGGTTACATTTATTTTTGGTTGAAAATACAGTTTTTTTTGCAACACTGATTGCTACTGATTTATTTGTCATTTATTTTATGAATATTAATACAGCTGATGGTGCTCCGTTTCTGGCTGACACTATTTTGTATGTAGTTTTTCTCTATGAATTCGTCGCTTTATTTTTTTATAAATTTTTAATTGTTGCATTTTTTTATTGGGTTTTTTTTTATATGTATGTACATATTTAATACACATATCTGTAGTTTTTAACGCCTCACGAGTTTCCCATTTTTATTTTAAATATTAATTCTTCTTTACAGAATTTTCATAGTTCGTAAATGTTTTTGGTTTTCATGAATTTTGATCAGGACTTTTGATTTACCACATAACAAAGTTCTGACAACCAAAGAAAACTCAGTATTTTTTTTTTAATCTATGTCAAATTCTAAGTTTCACCATTTGCGGGATTTTGCAAATCAATTTTGTTGATATCTCAAAAATTATTGCAGTAGCAAAAATGTTTCTGGTCGTTTCGTTTTTTTAAAAGATACGTTCGTTCATTTTAAAAGTTACGTTTAAGGCTGTAAAGAAATATATAAAAAATCGAAAAAGGGAAAATTTAAAGAATTTCTAAATTAAAAAATTCGTAAAAGCAATGCCAATTGTTCGCAAATTTTTTTACACAACGCTAATTGATTTTAAAAATTCCTGAAAATACCCGAGTGGTTTTTAAAAAGATATAAATCTATGAAATTATGAAATTTTTTTTTGCAAACTCTGAATTAAGTTATGCTAAACAATTTTAATTTAAGCTAGATTTATTTTTATTTTAGAGTTTGAAATAAAGTTTTTTTATAATTAAAAAAAAAAAACCTTGAAAATTTCAGAATCTTTAAAGGTCAGTGAGTAGTATTGCACAAAAAAATTTAGCCAAACATTTTTAAAAATTTTTGCTTTTACGTTTATTTTATATTCTAAATTCTGTAATTTTTATATTTTTCTCAATTTTCCCCTAATTTTCTTATGTTTTTATTTTAAGATTTTTTAGATATATTTTTTAAAGCCACAAACATTATCTTTAAAAACGAGACCAGACATTCAAAAAATTAACTTGCAAAACCTGGAAAATTGTGAAATTTTGAACTTTCGAAACATTTTTTTTTTATATTCTTTCCGTTGACAGAAAATCGTTTTACGGTAGAAAATAGTTCTCACCAAAATTCGAAAATGGTCGATTTGACAAGGGGTTGAGCCGCATGTGCATACATACACAGCTGGGTCTTTTAGCAAAATAACTTATCTCTCGGTGTCGACTATTTCTACCGAAAACCACTAAATTGTTGGACGACCATGAAATTTTTTTAACCATTACCTGAACATGAATAAAGTTAAAAATTTGTATCTTCATAAGAACTATGTAGTTAAAAATTAAACTTTTGTATGGAAATTTATTTTTTTTCCACATAAAATTGAACGTTCTGTATTCACGTGTATAAGCCTTTCTGTAAAAAGTCCACAAATACATATGTACGTATATGTGTACCTAGCATATTGCATTTACCCTTTTTATTAATTGCTCTTTTTTCTCCAAATTGTTGCGTTATTATGCCTTTATGTTTATTTGCTTAACATTATATCTTAATTGTATTTATTTTAAATTTAATTGAGCTGCAGCTTACATTTTTTGCTCGGTGCTGCGAAATTGTAACGCTGCCACATTTGCCTATAAATGTACTTTCTTTTTCTGTGAGGGTATAATGTATTTGAGAAACTATTCTTTTTTATTATATTTATTTACACATAAATATACCTACTATACATATATAACTCTGTTATTATATAATTATCTACTATTTACTTACATACAGACATGTATACTTTATATACGATGCAGTTTTGTGTTTTTTTTCAGCTAAATGTCAAGCCAAATAAAGTAACATTTATTTATTCGCACATGCACATATATATTGTATAAACACTTTACATAAGTTTGTATGTGGCATCACAAAAAACGAGGTGTATTAAAATGTCTTTTTTCTGCTGTTCTGTCAGCAAAACAATTCAAAGCTCTATACGTAGTGTATTTGTTTAACACTTTTACCCACTTTTCACTAAAAAAAAATAATAATTAAATATTTTTTTGTTACATTAATTAAAAATTGCCTAAGTAACATTCAAGTGTTTCCTAATTCTACTACTGTTTCGCTTATTTTTTATTGCAAATATTTCTTATTGTACATATAGTCATTGTGTGTTTGTAGTAGTTTTGCCTACAATTATTCCTTTACTTAAATTTCTATGTGAATTTGTAGCTGTGAGCAATTTACCAGTATGTAATTACCCTGCAACCAAAGTTCCCGAAATCGTAGCGATTTTTTTACGAATCTGCAAGGAAAATTATACGAAGTGGTTGACACGAACAAAATAAGGAAAATTCTGAAAAAAGTCTGCAAGAAATTCTTCGCATAGCAGCATTATTTTCATTTCTGTACCGATTTTCTTCCGAAATTTCGTTAAAGAATCGAAGTGTGCATAGTTTATTTCATTTTAGAAAATTCGGCAAAAAAAATCGGATGGGATCTTTACGAATACTTTAAAATTGCTCTACGATTCAGAATACTCTGAAAAAATGGTTTGCAGGGTACATATGCATGCATACGCATATACATAGGTATGTATTACAGTATATTATGTGTCATTAACATTACAAATCACGTGTGTATGTATGTATGTATGTATGTTTTTATGTATGGATGTATTTACAAGTTCAAAGTTTAGCATTTAATTTATGTTAGTTTATTCACATTGCATTTATGTATGTATGTGTATGTAATATGCATTCGTGTCGATTATAAAGGATTGAGTGTTGACTTTAAAGTGAAAATATGAGTTTGATCTTTACTTTTGATTTAAGTTAGCCGCACTTGAGAAATTCTAAAGGTATTTTTGTGTAAATTTATATTATATTTATAATTTATATTTAGGTATTTATTTATGTTCATTTTATGTGTTTTGTATGTAAATGTATGTACATATGTAATAGTAGATAATAGTTTATTTAATACATGCATATGCACTTGTATATATACATACGTATGTGAGTGTATTTGCCTTGTTTAATTGCAAGGTTTACAGGGCAGGCGAAAACGAATTATTTTCAAATTATTTAAATAACTTTCCCAGAAATCAACACGGAAAATGTATATTCAACTGAGGTGTTCAAATGTTAATCGAGTTAATTAAAAGTTAAAAAAAAAAATACACAAAATAAGTAGACAATGAAGTGGAAAATGCGTTTACTTAGTGCTAAATTATCCCATCTGCAACCTTAAGGACATTTCGATCTTTGCCACTAGCAATTTCTGCCTCGGATAAATGCCCCTTGGTCGCGTACCTAATACCTGTGGGGCATATCTTTTTTTTTGTATCCGGAACCAAGTTATTTGAAAACAAAACGAGTCCCTGGATGATTTATTTAAACTAAAATGTAGTCCCAAATGATAGATAGACAGTTTAACATAATTAGTATTTCTTTAACTCTTTTATAGAATGGAAAATTTGATTTCCACTAGAATAACATCAAAACACATAAAATCGTAAGTATAAGACTATTTACATATATTGAGGTTTTTGGCAATTGAGTGATCCATAATCATGATATCGGACAGACCAGCAGCATTAGTAGCGTTGGAATGATGCAAGACTTTGAGAGGACTAAGACCTCAACCAGCCACCGACGTAAACTCAAAGACCGTGTCAGCTGCCACGACCTATCTTTTGGGATTATCATGTTAACGAAAACGGTTCCGTATTTTCTTTATCTTTCTATCAACAGAACCTTTATATATAAGTCAGGGGCTCAGCTGTGACACGAGTACATTTAACTGAGTCACTCATCAAGAAATCCCTGCTCCAAAGCTGAACTGGAAAATAAATCATACCTGCTAGAAACAAAATATATTATTGCAATAGAAAAACTCAAAATCATAACATAATGCAACCTTGATAATACAGAATTTGCCAGCACAACTTCTTTCATTGCAAATGTACCTACATGGATTTTGCAAAGTGTAAGAAAAGTGATAAATAAAGCTTTTGAAAGCTTGCAAAGCTTTTGCAAATATTTTTCCGTATCCATTAGCTATTGTAAAAAATCGTGTTTAATATAAAATCGGTTACATTTGCCGCCAGTGCGATTTTTGTGAAACGGCCAAGAGGCAGGCTTGGCCATTAGAGGGTTAATTATTGAATTATGGATACGGACGGCAAGTACCGAAGGGCGCTCCGTTGGTGGCTGGTTGAGCTATAATACATAAAAAGTCGCAATAATGTACTGAACAAACTAGGAACCCATAGCAAGTTTACCTTGTAGTGTGAGCCAGATTATGGAGGCTTTGAAGGAAATAAAAGAATTGGTACTCTTGCGAGATGCAGAGCCCAACGGTGCCTGTATGGAACTCAGCCTGGTGTAAGGATTCTCTAATTAAGAAAACAAATACGTATAACCAAAATTATAAGTGGTGGAATGTATGTACGCAAGTGATCGTGGGTTAAGAGTTGGGACAACAGATCATTAAGCCCTAATACTGATAATACTTTTTGATGTTTATTCTTTACTCTCGGTAGGTTAACCCGTCACGAGTAAATAAAGACGAATTCAAAAGTAGTACTAATCACAACAATTCTAATCAGCTGTTCCAACAACACAGCTCGTTGCTATATTATGGGACCTATTTTGGATCATTTCGGAACCTTTTCGGTACGACTTTGCGGCTAGTTAGGGACATCCTACCTCCTGTTATCTTGCCACGATACTGACTAGTATCCTGTTACGATCGTATTCATCTCCAAATGACCTAGGATATAATTTTAAAACTCAGTATTTAGGGGTTTCTCTTAAACCGGAACAAACCTTGAAACTACGAAAAACTGAAAGCTTTTTTTGAGAGGTCAAAATTTGTAAGAATTTAAAAAAAAGACCCGGTTTGTTCGAAAAAATGCGGTTTATTCGATATTTGAAAAATCAAAGTTTCAAAAAAGCCGCCTATAGATATCTAAAAAAATCGGTGGACACCGGTTTGGAAGCTTAATATAAACAAATTAAAAAAAAAAGAAAATGGTTTACATCAACGCATCATTAAGCAGTCTTCTTATACATAGGTATGTATGTACGTAACACGCAACGTGAGAAGTCGCAGCCTGCCATTTTGAAATATTTTTCAAGTAAAATTGTAAATTTTAGCCTCAGCGTATGCAAAACTAAATTTTTAGTTCGCGATTTTCGGAAGCCTTACAACTACTTAGA
The DNA here is from genome assembly GCF_001687245.7 of Rhagoletis zephyria. NCBI lineage: Eukaryota > Metazoa > Arthropoda > Insecta > Diptera > Tephritidae > Rhagoletis > Rhagoletis zephyria. The sequence goes on along the minus strand of NW_016157132.1, from coordinate 181,390 downwards.
CCAATTTTGATTCTAATACCCGCTAAAATACTTTTACGTACGTATGTATGCAAATACATTACATTGGTGGCATATTTTGCGCTTTTTAATTTGCATTTGGGGCTGCTTTTCGCACTAACACATTTAAAATTTATTTTATTAATTTCTTTCGCTTTTTGTTTTCGCCACGTTTGCATTTTATGATACACTCAATATGCGTTCAGTTTGCTGCTTAAAAATGTAATTTGCATTTAATTAGTATTTCGAATTTGTGTTTCCTTATTTACTCTATTTATTTATGCTTTTATTTGTTTGCAGTTATTTTTTGTAATTTTTGTTTTTTTTTTTGTTTTCTGTTTTTGCTTATACATAATGCATGTCATTGCAGTATTTGTTTTTGTAGCGGTTTGCCTTTATTGTTGCCATCCAATATTTCAATTAATTTAATTATTATTATTTTTACATTATTCAAGTAATTCGTTTATCAGTTTTTGATTTTTTTTTTGTGTTGCAATTTTTAGTTCATGTTATAGATATTCAATTTAATTTATTTCTTCTTTTCACAAATTTCATTTTATGTGCAAAACCAACCTTTACTATTTTGTAGTTTATTTGGTTTTGTTGCGGTTTTTTTGTTGCTGTAATTTAATGCTTTTCTACTGGTATAGTTTGCATGCCGTATTGGTATGTCCATCATCCCCTCGTAGCTGCAGTTTTTCTGGCTGCTGCGTCGGCTGCTATTTGCTTAGCAGTCGTTGCTTTTTTGTTTGCCATCACTGAGGTTGTCACTAATTTATGCGCCGCTACGAGGTCACAGCTGGCGCCTTGTTTGCCGTCCAGCAGCGGCTGCTGATGCTGCTGCTGCTGCTGTTGCTGCCACCTCCACCTCCATCGATGCCTTTTCCCACGCAGCGAACGCTGTCTGACTCACCAACAAACTCCCCGCCACCGCTGGACGCATGCCAGCAGCTAATATTATTAGCTGGATTCCATGGCCTGTGAGATCGCCCATCATGCCGCCGTGGCATACGCCCACCGCCAGCAAAGCGAATGCCAAGCCAATGACCGCGGTTACGCCTATCCGCTTCTTGCTGCTGCAGCTGCTGCCACTGCTCCCGCCGCCGCCAGTGAGCGCCGAATTGTCTGGATCGCCGTTGATGCGCTTCGAGCCCTCCAGGCCTAGCAGGTTGGGCGAGATGGTGGTGGGCGGCGCTATGCTCAGCAGCAGGCGTTGTTGCACGTTCTTGTGGAAGACATGCAGTATGGAGACTTCGCAAAGCAGCAGAATGCTCGTCGTTTGGTATTTGGGCACCGTTTGGAAAAATCCCTGAAGCACCTGACTGTGTGGATAGATCTCGAGGGAAGAGTACGTGGAAGAGCCTTCAAAGGCAACATGATTAATGCGCTGGAAGGGGGTCTTGTAGATCTGCATAATTGCGGAAGAGAATGAAAAATAAAAAAACAAAAACAAATCGTTAGAAGTTGGCGTGACAGTGAAAATCTTGAACTCGCCTTTCCGTCACTTTACTCACCTTGCGGCCATTCATGTACCATGTTATATTAGCTGGCGGATAGGACGGTCCCACTGTGCAAACGGCCTTGAAGTTGTCATTCGCTGTGATGACCTTCTTGTCCACCTGCATGGCCGGCTCATCGTTGGGCAGTTCGATGACCTGCATGTGTGCGGCGCGTATGTCGGTGTGGAAGAGTGGAGCATCTTCGGACACTTCGCACTGGTAGTTGCCGGTTAGTTCGCGATTGACGCCCTTTAGCGTCACCGAGGTGGCATCTGAATTCGCAAGCTGTAAAGAGTGAAGAGAAAATGAGTTAATTACTTGAGCATCAGCGTGGTGTGACAAAGTTTTTGTCGGGCATTCTGCCAAAGAAAAAACAAAAATAGTTTAATGAAAGTTGTTGAAAAGTTTGCAGCAAGTCACTGCCGGATTTTTCAAAGTCATTAACTTGCGCTGTGTGGTAAAATTGTTGTACGGCTTCATGGTTAGGAAAATACTAAATGAATTTTAAGTGAAGTGGTGCTTTTCGATTTGGCATTGTCAAGGGGAGCATACAACGCATTTATTTAAGCTGCTTAAAGATTGTAATTATTAAACTCGTGTTATCAATCACTATATGTCCCAGTCGTGTGAGCACACAAGTGTGTACCCAAATGTTCAACTTGAATCACATTTCTTACAATTGGCATATTTACCATAAAATACCAAACAATAACTTGGTTGAAAAAACCATGCTGCTTTTGGCTCCGCGAAAAGTTCGGACGTTTCTAAGGCCTTTGCTGGGCCCATGGGGTCAATTTAACATTTCGCGCGAGCGCACATAGGGATGAATCGAGAATAGATGAGGACAACAATTTTTACTCAATATCTATTTCACAGATTTCAATGGAAGTTGGTATTTAGGGGTCTTCGTTATCACGGATTTCGAAATATATATATTAAGTTTTCAATATTCAAAATGGCGGATCAAATATGGCGGACTTGACTTTCTTAAAACATTAGTGATTATTATGAAACTTGGTATTCAGGGGCATTCGTTGTCACTGCTTTCGAAGCTGGTATTATATTTTTAAAATTCTAAATGGCGGACCCAATATGGCCGACGACTTTTTTAAAATAATTATGGATTGTAATGAAGCTTGATAGATAAGAACTCTCGGAGTCACTGATTATGAATTTAAAATTTGATTTCCAAAATTCAAATAATTATACATATGACGTATGAGTAAAATTTTGAATTTTAAAAAGATAATAACAATTTCGTAGTTAGTGACCCTGAAAACCCCTGGATTAAAATGTTCATAATAATCTATAGTTTTTTTTTTTTTTTAATTCGCCCGCCATATTGATCTGGCATTTTGAATTTCGAAATTTTTATATGATATTCGTAATAAGTGACCACGATGCCCCTACGTACGAAGTTTCATTGAAATCAGTCAAATATATATATGAAGTAAACATATTTGTCGCCCGAAGTTCTCGATTCGTCCCAGTAAGCGACCCAAAAAAAATATGCTCTATTTAATGAAGGGGGAAACAGGGGGACGAGTTCTTGATATTAGTTGCGTTTTTTTACTCATTTCCAGTAAAATCCAGTAAAAGTTTTTACGAATTTTCATGTTTTGGCGTTTTCGTACGCAAAAACTTGCAAAGTAGGAGAATTTGAGAGAGCGAAAAATGACAGTTGAAGTTGCAAGTTTTTACTGGAGTTTACTGCATAAATTTTTACTTGTAAGAATTTGCCAGTACGAAAAACAGCTGATCGCATGTTGCTGGATGAAATTTAAGCTAATAAGGAAACTGTTTGTGGGTTTTTATTGTTGAATTTCACAAAATAAACCTATTTAAATACAAAATATATTGTTTTATTAAGAATTTGCTGCGAATAAACAACCAATTTATCAGCTGTTCATGAAACTTGCAAATTGTTACTGGAAAAGCGTTCGCGTACTTTATTGCAAATTTTTTCTATGAGAGCGAATTCTTAGAAATAAAGTTACTGGAGAGTTTTTATATTGGAAATTTGTTGGATTTTCGAACTATTGAAGAGAGTTCACTGTACTCTTTGGAATTTTTTTTTATAACTGTAGTTATTATAAACATTTAAAAAATGTTTAAATAAAAAATGGTGTTTTATAAAACACATATTATAACCATTCTACAAGAAAATTTATTACAAACAAAAATCGCAAAATAAAGTACTTAACTAATGCGTCACTATCCATTTTGACACAACTTTTATTTATTAATAAGAATAAAGTTATAAGCGAAATTATTTTGTCACCGCTTCAAACAAAAAATTATTTAATTCAACGTACGATAGAAAGTCCTTTTTTGGGCTTCTGCTAAAGCTACTGTGCGATAAGATTGAAAGAATTTTTTATTTTTTTTTTTTTTGTCGTCGTAATTAGTCACTTTGTCCTTACATGGAGCATCATAAAAATAGCAATTCTTGTATGAGGCTTTTTTACACCAACCCCAGCTAATTTTCAGAAACTGGGTTGTCATGGCTGAAGCCTTCACACGACCCATAAACTGCATACAGCAGAGTGACCCCAATAAAGCATAATTTCTTTATATTGTGAATCGAACCCCATGCTGGTTAATTACCGCATCAAGCACATGGCCTACTCACGACCAGGCCTAGCGAACGCGGGTACGAAAGCAGATATTGCATATAGTCGGTCAACTATAGCGGCACACCCAGACGCTGCACTTAACTCCATTGTACATAATACATATGTAAATATTTAATAAATTTTAAAATGATTTTTTACGTATATAGTCTGCTGAGAATTTCGTCAGCTTTAGGGCCGGTGGCTCAATGTCTGATTAGCACAAGTCGGAGATAGATGCTCCGGTTAAATACAAAGACTGCTTTATCGATCACATGTTATATGCATGACCAGACATTGATCAACCGGCCCTTTATGTTCTCTCGTAAACTGCACATTTCATATCTGAAATTGCACAATTTTTCTTTAAAAGCCGTAAGCTTATTTAATTTTTAAAGCAAACCTTTTATTTTTTAATTCACATTAATATTAAACTTAAATATGCCTTACATATACATAACTTACATATGTAATTCGTAAGCCCTCAATTCAGTTATTTCAGTTTAAATAAAAAATTTCAACAAATTGCAGTTGTTTTTAATTGCAACTTGGACTGCCGCAAGCTATGCGAGCTTGAATGTGAAAGATCTACAATGCACCTGCGACCCACCGCACATACTACAAACATATGTACGCACCGGTATCGATAAATATGCGCATAAGTACAAGGTAAATACATAGCTATAAATGTTTTAATTAACTTTGTTGGGTGAAAATGTCAGCAAAACCTGTACTACAACAATCAATGACCCAAAAGGAGCAATAAGAATGGCGTAACTACTCAGTGAAATGCCTATGCAGATGCATATTACAGCAGTAATAATAAAAGAATCATTACACATGTGTACTAGGAATGTTAATCCCGGGATCCCGGCCTTTTCAACATCCCGAAAATCGCGGGATTCTTGGCAAATAATCCCGGGATTTTCCGGGTTTGCAACTTGCACTGATGAGGCATCCAAGGATCTTTTCTATGAGCACTTGGAGCGCACGTACGAGCGCTGCCCCCACCCCACCACTATATAAAAATCGTGCTTGGTGACTTCAATGCCAGGGTGGGCAAGGAAGGGATCGTTGGAGCCACCTTCGGAAAATTCAGCCTCCACGACGAAACCTTCGACAACGGACAGAGGCTGATTTTATGAATGTCTAGCTCATTATGCGTATAACAACTCGCGATAGTAAATTTTAAACACAAATATCAATATATTCGCGAAATTATGGGCCAAATAAATATATGGGGTATTCACTACGGTGTCGTAAGTGTCGTATTGTTGTATGTCGTAAACTTTAAACGCCTAAAAAATATATTAGGGGATTCGGAAAGTACCATCAAAGTCATATTATGCATTCTCGCAGTGTTAAAAAATAGTTGGTTGTGGTTTCAAGTTCTATAAACATTTATTTAAGCTTTTAAAGTTTACGACATACAACAATACGACACTTATGACATCGTTGTGAATCCCTCAATAGTAAAATTACGTTTTAAGTTTTTAACTCTGACGTCAGGAATACAAAAATGATTTAAAAAGTTCAGAAAAAAGAAGAAGTATGGATGTCAAATGAAAGAGGAAACCCTGTAGGATTAAAGCGGATTCAATTTGTTGGTGCACAAGGCTCCCAAGTATCTAAATTGTCCTTTTAAAACTTTTTCCTTGAAATTTCGCAACATTTGCTCTTGAAAAAATTATATGCTAAGGTCTCGATGAACTCGACAACATCCTCGAATTTCGTCCTTCTAGCTTTATCAGCTTAAAAATTATTTATTTGTCCTTGTGAATCAAAAAATTTTATTTAATTTTAATTTTTTTAATTCTAAAGAAATCGCCTCTTAAATTTGGTAACCATATTTTTATACTATGTACATTGCATTGAATTTTGTAAATACAAGGTCGTTTAAAATAAATCATGACGTCAGTGAGAAAAAATAAAAACCCCATTTTAAATAAAAAAGTAGTTTTCAAACCCACTTATTTATTATGTATTTTATTCCGGGATCAGAAAAAGCTCAAAAATTAACATCCCTAATGTGTACCTGTAATAATAACACATATTATTATACAAAATATGTGGAGGCATCGAAAGGCGGGCGCTACAGGCAAGATTGGCGTCGCATTTTTGCTGTCTTTGCTTCTTGCATCTCCTTTGTTGCAATTCTGTTTCTGAGATGCAATTGCCCTTGGCTGGATGTCAATGCAAGGACTACAAAAGCAAGCGAACGTAATTATGTCAATTGGATGAGTCCTTATGGTCAGGGCTATGTATTTTATGGTATCATGCTGTTGATGTTTGCCAATGGCGCAGGGTTTAATTGAGTCGAAATTTAAATTAACCGTTCAATAGTTCGTACTCAAGTGAAGGAAAATGAAAACATCAAAAATGAGCATATACACACAGACATACATATGTACGAGTATGTATGCAGATAATGATAATTTAATTAATTAATTTACACGTAGAACAATGACCGCAAAAAAGGAATTTAGTCTGGAAACATAACTATAGTGCACCAAAGTCAGTTAACGGTAAGAATGATTTGATAAAAACAATTATATTTGCTCTCGGTATGACCATGTCTATGTACCTATATAGAGTCCTACTTTACTTTAAATTCGCATATATGCATGTACATACAACATATATATTCAAATATATACATATACATATATACATATATACATATATACATATATAATATAAACATATACGTACATATATACATTTATAGCAGATTTTCCAAGGATAGTTATGGGTGAAAAATAATTTCGATTTATCAATGAGGCCAAGCACCATCTGCAAGTGTTCAATGTAAAGTAATTGGGTGACTTATAGCTAAAACAGAAATTAAATAAAGCAAAATCTTTCAATTGAGAAATAACACAAATTTGCCTTATCGTCGCAACTTGGAAACTTAACCTTTTTCGTGACAAGTTCTAATATCTCGAGAAGGGGAACAGCTATCAAAAAAATTCAATAGCGTTTTAAGTTTCGGTGGATAAAACATACATCTTGGCATTTGAAATGGCATTCAAATTAAGGAAAAAAATTTAAAACCACTTCCTTTTGAAGGTAATTTTAAAGGTTAAGGCAATTTTTTGTCCAGCAAAATTATTTTTCCTGAATTCTCTCTCTACTACGTAGTAATAAGAAGTATTTCATATATTATTATAAATACTTGTGGCACCAAACCACTTCTTCTAGAAAAGCGATAAAATAAAACTTAAATCGTTTTAATTTGGGAAGGGGTTTTCCCACCCATCGCGGTAGATTCGTTAAACTGCTAGTTGGTATTCGGTAAGACTTTAAGTAGAAAACGTTATTTTAACTAGCTTATTAGTATTAAACTAGTAAATTATATCACGCAGTAGCCGATTCGTGGTATGTGGAGCAGATATAAGAAAAAAAGTTCAACACTTTTTTAGATAATTTTCGTGGTTTCATCAAAATATGTATGTATGTATAAATATATTAAGATTAACGAAACAGCAAAAAATTCTTTTTACTCACAGACCTCATATATGAAACAGCTGATTTTATTTTACCAACAAAATTATCAACTTTGCCGGCATGGTAATTTGGTAATTCTGCAACAGCAAAATATAAACAAATGCGGTGAGACAACGCCAACTGATAAACTAACGCCCTTAGTGATTAACACATACTACTATTATCATAAATGTGGGTGTTTGTACGTGACTGATAAGCAATTTATGCTTTGTATCTGGCAAAGATGCTGCTAGCTTTCGAAGCTGTCGCTAGTAGTTGCTGTTTAGTTGCAGGCTGTTGATAACATAATCAAATGATTCATAACGAGATAATTAGAATGTACATATTTAGAATCGACAATTTCTATATTCGCAAATTTTTGTGTAAACAAATTTATTGGTACATAAGTATGTATGTATGTACATACATGTTTAGAAATTTTGTAATTTTATTTTATTGTTCCTATTTACTTTTTGATAAGCTGGCTGGCTTAAGTTGTACTTTCGATTTCTATTTTTTCTCCCGCTTTATCTTGATTGCTGGTTTGGCATTTAAAAATTTAAAGTCAAGTTGAAATGGTAAATTATAATTATATTTAAAGCTGCTAAACTAAGCAAATTTTATTACACTTATGTAACTGGAAACCGAACTTTATATACCCGGCTCATATGAAATATAGTTTTTTCACCTTCTACAAACTACATGAAAAGCTGGGATTTTTTTCCCAATAAAACTTAATGAAATATTCCATTGAACTGGGCTTGGTAGAAATCGAGGAAACGCTTACAGAGATGCACTTATGTAATGATAAGTGGGCGGTGTCGAAAATCTATTATAATTTTTTTTGTTTAAATTATTGTTCAGAATTTTAACTTGGAGTAAATTAGCGTCCTTACATATGAATGAAATATAGGAATTTACGTATTTACCAAATATGAGAAGTCGTCGTTTTTTATTCCGATTTCAAAAATGTTCCACTTACATTGTTACGCAAACATCATCTCAGACTTGCAGTATATGCAATGCGCAAAATGACATCCAAAGGTTATGTTTAGAATTTATGGTTCATCTTTTTATAGTGAGAACTATTTTTATACCAGAGAAGCGTATGCAAAGTTTCAAGGAAATTAGCCGAAACCCATTTGCCAAAGGAATTCTGCGTGGTCCTTTTTTATGCAGAATATGTTTTCCATTCTAAGATTATTTAGATAGGTAGCCTCATCGATAACATTCATACAAGGTTGCCACATATTAAGAATTAGTTGCGAATTCATTAAAATATCATAATATGGATATCGAATGGAAAGTCTTTTATAAACCCTCAAACCTATTTTTCATCGCTTATTTAATTATCATTTATTTTATTTATTTTTAATTAAGATACAGTATTACTATATATAAAAGTAGAATAAAGCTCTTTAACAATGCTTTACTTCTATCGTCGGTGATGAAATGATTTGATCCCCAAACCTTGAAAATTAAAAAAAAAAAATTATATGCACTCGGTACTGGGCAATTAATCGAAGTAAGTATATTACTAGAAAGAGTTTTGAGCAAGTTTCAATTTTAATTTTTAGTTTTGAAGTATCCTATATTTCACCTAAGTTCAAGTATGTAACGCGCAGAAACCTCATACACTCAGCGGTGCAGGTGAGGGCAATCTAGTATAATAAAAAGAAAACAAACAAAAAATTGTAAAAACTATGATTATCTGTGCCAGTATGAAAAACATATCACTGATTTTTCGCTTATAATAAATTCTAATTCTGCTTCCGAAAACAAATAGTACAAGAAATGGTGATGGCATCAGAGTTTGCGTCACATAAAAATAAAAAACAATAAAAAATAAAATATGCCATATATTGTCCTCTCTTATCATTGGCCTACTTCAGTATGTGAATTAGTACACAAATCTGTATATGGCAACATTTCGACATTTAGAATCCCAACAACAGTGAAAGTATATGTACATATTTAGTACTTGCAACAGTAATAAAGTTGCAAAAGCCAGAAATATTGTGTGGCAAATTTCTAAGCTTTAATTTACAGTTAAAAAGTAAGCAAAAACAAAACAAATATACACCAAAGGAATAAAAATGCAAAGAAATATTTATGCATTTTTACAACACAAACATGTAATTAAAAAAAAGAAGAGTGGAGTAAAAAATTTTTTAGAGCATTTGAAGCCTGGCGTAACGAAGAGTGTTGAGTCAACTACCGCTGTTATTGCTGTAACGGTTTTATTTGTTATTTTTGCTTGCATTTGATATTTTTGGAATATGTACATATAGATATGTATTCCTTTTTTTGTCCGGCAGTGCAGAGTCGCTGGATGGTGGAGACGATTGCGGTTGTGGTGGGGCCGAATCTCGAGTTGGTTGCTTAGTGTCGCTGCCGTTTCGGCGATTCCGGTTTTATGAAGTAATAACTTAACTGCGCGTCAGCCAGCAGCCAGTAAGCGTAATCACAGCAGCAGGATAACAACAACAAAAAGAGCAAGCAAACTAGCAAAAGCGCAGCACTGACAGATTTAGTTGTGTAGTACAAAAACAACGACACAATGAAACAACAGCAATTGTACGAGTAGTGTATAGCATGCAGTTAAAACACACAGTGACTGTCATAAGTGTATGTAGTACATGCATATGGTATGAGTAGTAGGGTGGTCCAAAATAAGTAAAGTCGGAGTTTTTATGCTCTAACCCCCTAGGATTATTCTATATCGAAAAAAATTATACTCCTATTTTTTTATTTGGAAATTCAAAAAATATTTAAACGTCACTCAAAGCGTTCAAAGGTTACCCATGTATTTTATATGGGGAAAACCCACTTTTCGTAGAAATTGTATAGAATTCTTGAAAATCAATATTTTTCGATCAGAAGACTCTGCTTATCTTCAGGAGACTTCCAATAACAATACTAAATTAATTAATTAGCAATTATTTTAACCCCAAAGATTTTTTTATTTTCCCATTGCATTTTCTGGCATTTTTTGAGGGTTTTGGTGGACCTATAAAATATAGTTACTATAAAAAAATAGTAAAATAAATATAATATATATAAAACTTTTCCGATCGAAAAATATTGATTTTAAAGAATTCCATACCATTTCTACGAAAAGTTGTGTTTTTTCACATATGAAATATGTATGTACATGAAAAACTTTTCAATTATTTTTTGATTTCAAAAAAAAAGTGATAAATTTTTTTCGATATGGAACAATCCTAGGTGGTGAGAGAATTAAAATTCGACTTTACTTTTTCACGTGCATTTTTGGACCACCCTAATGAGTAGTGTGCATGCATGTATGTATGTGTGTATATAGGTGCAACAACGAAATGGCAAACAATGAGTTACGAGCAAATGGTAAACTGGCAACTGGCAACTAGCGACGGGCATCGAGCAACTTGCAACGCGGATTGAAATGTGCGCGTTTTTACACGCGAGAGTTATGTTATACTGGGGTGGTGAGAAAAATTTTAAAATTTTTTGCTCTCACCCTCTAGGATTTTTTTAAATAGAATAAAAAATATCCGTAAATATTTTGTTAAAAACAAAAACTTATATTTAAAGCGGCTTTGTAGCTCATGAAGATTTGCATGTATTTTACATATCTACATATACGGGGAAAACACTTTTTTGTATAAATCGTATAGCACTCTTTAAAATCAATGTTTTTCAGTCGAAAATATCTGCATATCTTCAGGAGATTTCCAATAATAATATATATTTTTATATAAAAAAAAAATGTATTACTAATGTTTTTATAGATCCCGCACACACCCCCAAAAAATGTAATGAGCTTTGTGGCAGTTTTAATTATGATTAGTTAACAAAAAACGCGTGACTTTTCCATTTAGAAAAATATTAGGGTGAGAGCTTAACTTTTTGAACTGCCTCCCCTCCGCATATATTTTTAAACCACCCTAATGTATATTCATGCGCATGCATTTATATGTATATAAATATTTGGAGAAATTTTAATTTCGGTTTGCACATATTCAGTAACAGCGCTTCACGCTTCGTTTGCATAGCAACGCCATTCCCCAGTGCCCCCGTGAAAGCTATGCATGTACGTAGGTCCCCTCTGCAGCTCAGCCGCTCTGTTTGCAATTTTCGTCGTTCACTTACAAAAACCGCTGCCGTTTGCTGCATGCAACACTTTATAAATTATTGCAATAGAGTGCCGTACTATGCCATATCTTTCTACAAACAAACATATACACCAATGGTCATACACACAAATGGGCGCAACAATTTTATGTACTACATTTGTGAAAATATGTATATGTATTTGTAGAGATGATATATTCGCCACAGCAACCGGGCTGCCATTGTGTGTGTGCAGCAGTGCAGCAGTGCCGCGGCCTAACTGTGCCACATTATGTCGCAGCAGGCTTCCGCCATCTCAGCTGTTGGCCAGGACTTGCCAAATGGTCACTGCGATTTTATGGAGCAAAGATGGCAAGAGCGGAGAAAAAGTGTGAAGAGTGTGTTAGTATGCGTGCGCATGTGGAATCGATTGTGTTGCATAGAAGGCAACCACGAGCTGAGTCAATGAGAGGTTTCCTGTGTGGCCATTGTGGTGCGGTGATCATCAGCGGAACGTTTTTCCTTGATATACAGTAGTATAAAGACATTTACGTACATATGTATGTATGTAACCCGCAAAAACTAGAACCAGTCTGCGCTGTAGGGTTGCCGCACCTAAACTACCGAAAGGGGTACCGATAAGAACAAATTGGAGGACTTCGGGTACAACTGATAAATAAAAATAAAATTAAAAAAATTGATTTATCCACTTAGGGAACAACAACACCATTCATAAATATAAATTCAATAACATTTGAACAAAACAAACTTACACCGGCGATTAAAACTGAGTGCACGGTGATTTTATTTTATATATTTACAAAGTTTTTCTAGTTCATTTTTATAAAAATATTTTTCATGCTTAGCCAAAACCATAAAATTAATTCAAATTTTCAGACTTAATACAAACTCTAGAAAAATGCAACAAGTTTCCATAAAATTTTGAACATTTTACTCTGAACTCTTGGATATGCAGTTACATGGCTTATAAAAATTTTGTAAAAAAAAAAGTGCAAATTTTACGCGGCTAAAAATCGCGTAGATTTTTTATTCTTTTTGCTGATTCCTTTTTTCCATACAAAGATGAATTTGAAGAAAATGCGCAAGTTCGTTTGCAAAAAAAAAATAAAAAAAAAATCTACGCCAGTTTTTATAAATTGCACTTTTTATACGATTATTTAATTAAAATTTCAGGAGGCATTTCACTGCATATCCAAGAATTCAGATTAAAAAGTTCAAAATTTTGATGAAAATTTGTTGCATTTTTCTAAAATGTGAATTAAGTTTAAAAGGGAAGGTTTTGTTTAAAGCATGAAAAGTATTTTTATAAAAAATAACAAAAAAAAATTAACTTGTACCTTGTAGATATTTAAAAAATCACCAGGCACTCACTTTTGAGCGCCAGTGTATGTATGAACATAAAAAATATATGTACATGTACATATGTATATATGTAAAGGAACATGCGACTAATAATGCTTTTGATCACTTTCCATGTGCACCGCTCGCTACCCATAAAAGATGTGTGGAGGTCCAGTTAAGTTGTTGATTATAACCAAATGAGATAGGTAGCGTTTAATTAATATCCAAATGCACTCCATGGAGACTAATTCTGGACCGCTCTCTCTTTAGAGATTAGCCGCGAAATTTTTTGCAGGGTAATGTATGTATGTAAATTCAAGCAGGCAAATATATAAATATACATACATACGCATGCATGCAAATGGACAAACATTTATTGCAAAGCCGGAAATTTTTATTGCAGAAAAATTTGAGTTTGGAAAGTGTAAAATTATAATATGAGCGGAACTGGTTTTCGGAAGTGCTATGAAGAATTTTCAATTATATGTAGGTTGTATGTACATATGTATGTACTTAGATATGCATACATACTATGGATTTACATATGTATCTGAGCATGAGTGTAGGTGTATGACAGAGTATACCACTCCTTCCTTAGCGTGTAAGTGGTACATTTAAATGCCAGGAAATTGTTGAAAGTAGTTTTCATTAATCGCAGTAACAAAATTTAAGCTCGAAGTACTTGCAAAAATGTGTAAAGTACTAATAAGAAAATTATCGATAAATATAACGTAAGAACATCGACAAAATATTGATTATTTGTGTACCTACAATGCATTGTTTGTACGCACTTTTGTATGTGTGTTTATTGATAACGGTAAACAAAAATATCTGCCCTTAAGATTTATCGATTACAATAACGATAAAAACAGCAAGAGCAATATTGACGAAAAGGCAGATTGCTGAAAATATCTGCCACCTCGAGAATCTATTATTTTATAATGACGAATTTTGTGAACTAATAAAAAAAAATTATTTTATTTGAAAATATAGTCAGAATCGCAACATAATCTGTATAAATAATAGTTTCAAACTTAGTCGAAAATTAAAAAAATCAAAATTTCAAACTCTAATTCAAATTTATAGGAAAATCTCGGCTATGCAGTGATTTTTCTTCTTCGGTCTTCTGTGGTTTTTTCTATGTAACGAATGTTCTGGAAAGGAAATTTAAAACGGAAATTGTATGTGCTATCGAACTGCAAATCCGAAATGTTTATTAAAAGTTTTGAAATTTTGTTGGACATTTTTTTTGGTTTTTTATAAATTTTTTACAAATTTTGAAACATTTATATGCATATGTATATAGGTTTTGTTGCCAACAAATGACAGCAAGCACCACTGCACCTTGAGATACAGCCAGACATACGAATTTGTTTTCAAATGTTCAACTTACATCACATTTCCTTCAAATGCACATTGGTCGAAATGACCTGTTTCAGCGGCAGTAATTCACAGGAAGAAGTTTGAGCTGTAATATTTGGCACATGTATTAGTGACAGTTAAAGAAGTGTACAGTGAAAAAATCAGCTAGTTGGATCGATATATAGGGGAGTTATATCGATTTATATGTCCGTCCGTCGAAATATTGTCCAACCAATTTTTTTTTTTTAATATTTATTAAATCATATTATCAAATTCATTTCTGTACTCAAATACATTAAATAACTTAAACAATATTCTCTGAAAGGTTTATATATAACATCTATCCAGACGGTTCATCAATACTTATTCAAACTGTAAAGAAAGATAAGGTAAAATTAAGAAAATTGTTATGTTAACATTTGTAAATAAACTCTTATGTCAAAATATTCCAACGTTTCTTTTGCATCTAGTTCGATATGCAAATGAGGTATAAAGTCTTCATCTTCAGAAT